>NC_060886.1:8620607-8773107 GCF_014805685.1 Silurus meridionalis
ATCCACCACGACCCTGACTAGAATAAAGCAGTTACTGAAAATGATGATGATCACAGCCTGTTGTTCCAAATAAACCCAGTGTTCTACAGGATTGAGGTCTGTTGAGTTTGCAGGAAGGTCAAAATGTCCCATACAGGTTTGGCCCTACATACAAACACACTACAGTCAACATCCTGGAACATGGGAGTGTCAATATTGTGTTCTGCTTGAACGTGAAGCACAAAAACAACCTGAGAATGTGGACAACTCATTGTTGTCAACAACTCAATGTTGTCAACAGCATGACTCATTTTTAGCAACTTATATGCACCAAATGGGACCAGGCTGAAGATAATGCACTGTCTTGCTGGCAAATAGACTAATTATTTGAAAGCCTACGTAAAGAATGTCGGAGGCAATAAATCATATAGATCATTTGAAATGTATGTGGAATAGGACAAATGAACAAACACACACACCTAACCTTTATCTAAGGTGTGTGTTTGAGTCAATTTAACAAAGCTACTGCTTCTCCATCTGCTGCTTTTGGCAGGTTTTCTTCTCTATCTGTCTTTCTCTCACTCTGACTCTTTCTCACACACACACACATACACTCACACATCTTTCTACCCCCGTGAGAACCTTTGACAGACATTACTATTAATGCTTTTCCTTTACCTAAATTTAACCCTAACCTTAAACCTAGTAACTAAAAGGAAACCCTCTGCCCTTAGATAGCTATTAGATGTCAGTTTTCCTTATGATTCTTGTGGGGACTTTAATATGAAAACATACCTCCAGAACACAAACACCTACAGTGAGGGAAAAATTATTTGATCCCCTGCTGATTTTGTATGTTTGTCCACTGACAAAGAAATTATCAGTCTCTAATTTTAATGGAAGGTTTTTTTGAACAGTGACAGAGAATACCAACAAAAAAAAGCCAGAAAAATTCATTTCAAATAAGTTATACATTTATTTGCATTTTAATGAGTGAAATAAGTATTTGACCACTTAAAACTTACACACAGAGGTCTGGTCACAGAGGTCAGACATTTCTTGTAGTTGGGACTTTGTAGATCCTCTCCAAGTCCAAGTTAAGTTATTAGGCTGATGACTGGCAACTCGAACACGTGTTTTAAGTCATTGCCATGCTGGAATGACCATCCACGACCCATTTTCAAGAAGGAGGTTCTCACCCAAAACTTGATGGTACATGGCCCTGTCCATCGTCTCTTTGATGCGGTGCAGTTGACCTGTCCCCTCAGCAGAAAAACACCCCAAAGCACGTCCATGTGTGACAGTGGGTACGGTGTTCTTGGGGTAATAGGCAGCATTTCTATGGTCTCATCTGACCATAACACTTTAATGCAGTTGTTCTCTGAATCATGCAGATGTTCATTGGCAAGCTTTAAACTGGTCTGTACATGCAGGGGGACCGTACGGTGCTGCAGGATTTCAGTCCATTACGGCGTAGTCTGCTACCAATTGGTGGCTATGGTTCCAGCTGCCTTGATATCATTGACAAGATCCTCCCATGTAGTCCTGGGCTGATTCTTCACCATTCTCATGATCATTGAAACTCCACAAGTTGAGATCTTGCATGGAGCTCCAGACCAAGGGAGATTGACAGTTATTTTGTTTCTTCCATTTGCAAATAATCGTACTAACTGTTGTCACCTTCTTACCAAGCTGCTTGGCGATGGTCTTGTAGCCCATTCCAGACTTGTGTAGATTTGCAATCTTGTCCCTGACATCCTTGAACAGATCTTTGGTCTTGGTCATGGTGGAAAGTTTAGAATCTGATTGATTGATCGATTGATTGATTGCTTCTGTGGACAGGCGTTTTTTAGGAGTGTGCTCCTAATCTCAGCTCGTTACCTGTATAAAAGACACCTGGAAGCAGAAATCTTGATTGATAGGGGATCAAATATTTATTTTACTCATTAAAATGTAAAAAAAAAAAAAAATGTTGTTATTCTGTCTCTCACTGTTCAAATATACCTTCTATTAAAATGATAGACTGATCATTTCTTTGTCTTTGTCAGGGCGAAAATACAAATTCAGCAGGGGATCAAAATATTTTTTCCTTCATTGTACATACTCCTCACTGTCCATCCTACTCTGAACCCTACAATCACCCCCTAATCCCACCCCCACCATCAGGTTGCACGTGCCTGCCTGCTCACAAATCCTCCTTTCGCAATGCCCCCAAACACAAGCACAGAGTGTACGTTTCAGGGACCGAAATAGCAACAGTCGGCATTGCAAGCACGAGCCGTTTCTAAGAATAGAGCAGGGTGGGGCGGGGGCTCTCCCTCACTGGTTGGGAGCTCCCTCTGTGGCAGCTAAGATTGGATCCTGCACAACTAAAAATAGAAAGCGAGAGAAGCTGAGAGAAAGTGGGGGGAGGGGGAATCTTCCTGTAGTGCAGCTTTCTTCTGGCTCTGGCACTGCAGAAACGCACGGCTCTGAATACAAAACGTGCTGAGGGTTGTATTGGTAAAGTCCGGTGTGTGCGTTGACCAGAGATCACGTTTGTTTGAGCTAGGAACCAGAACGTCTTACTAAGCATCTCAGCATCGACTTGATTCTCTCTCGAGCGTATTCACGAGAGCGAGTGTGCAAACAGCCTTGCGGCAGGAAATATTAATTCGCTTGAAATAATTAAGGGAAAAAGATTTCCACATTAGTATGTAGGTGTGTGTATGGGGAAGGAGTAGGAGCTCGAATATGTGTGTTCTTCTTGTGACTGCAAACAGGTCTTTGTCCACACTGTTATTCTGAAAATGATCCAGGCTCTTAGATGAATATTGATGGTTTTACATTGACTGCACACCTGCTGCTTTGCATGACCAATGGAGGATCCTAGGTGAAGCGAGCACAGCTTACATAATCATTTCAATTCTTTATACATAAATGCATGTTCTCCATCCGTTCCATCTGCGGTCACTGATTTGCCTTCACACGTGAGCTGTGTACATGAACCTGCTCTTCCAGTGCCACTGGGACCCTTGTTACTAAGAATGGCAAGAGGAGACAAAAATATGCCTTCACTTGGGGACTGCAGATGGAAAGACCAGGGGAGGAGCAAGAAAAGCAGAATAACAGAAAAAGCATAACTGAAGAAGAGGAGGGGTTGTGGTGCAGGGAAAAAAGATGGAGATGATCATGATATGAACCAAAACAGCCAAAAGAAAAAGAATTCAATCCTGCTTGAAATAACAATATTTGTCTTCGGCGTGTAAAGCGAATACCCTTTATAAAGGCGGTTTTCGGAAGCGATGGTGGGTGTAGTGTGCATGGAAAGGATACTGACATATCCAGTCATTTGCCATGACAAACGTAAATAAACATCTCAGACGCCACAGGCTTACTGAGACAGCAGCTGCCATGGTGGCCACAAAGAGCCTTTACCAAAGTGGTTACATGTCTTCATGATTTTTTTTGGTAGGATTAAAAAAAACAACTGCATTGTCTCAGGCAAATGGTGGGAATCAGTGCTCCTTGAAGGGAGTGGTAAAACTACATGGCTCTTATTGGAATGATGAAGAGGTTTAATAAGTACTAGAACTGCAGATGAAATAAAGAGAAAATAAAGACTCATGCTGCAGAGTGTAAGATTGTGTCACTCCGCCCCCTACTGTCCACCGTTCACCACTGCATGCATTTTATTCTCAAAACTTCTCAAATCATCTATTTTTTTAATAATAATTTACAAAAGTTTGTCCTTATGTTTTTGTTTCAAGGTGGACTGGGAAAGCAACGGTGGCCTTGTCAAGAAGCTGCCATCCATTCGTGAAGACGAGGAGAATGATGAAGAGCAGCACTCCGTGTCACGGGCACCTCGTTCACCTTTGCGTCTTACAAGGGGAATCAGCTCACCCCTGCGCTCACCCCTTCTGCCTCCAAGGCCGTTTCGCCCGCCTTCAGATAACAGCCGCCCCACCACACTTCAGATACCTGTGGTCAGCTTCAGCACTGCCCCTCCAGAGCTAAGCCCCAGGTGTGAGAACCTGTCACTCTGTTTGTTTTCATACATCAAAAAGAACTAAAGGCTACAAGTTCTCATGCCCAGTGATGTTAAACTTACCTTTGAGAAAACCTGGATGCTATCATTTATTAAGTCTAGAACAATCACAGTTAATGTCCAACTAAATCTGCCCCCCTAGACAACACGTGAAGTGCACTTGGTACAATCCATAATTTAGTCCAAGTGTTCGGCTGCCATGACAACCAGCCAGTAACGGCACTCGATTTCACACTAGGAAAGCGCAGGTTTAGCTCAGTGAGACTGCAGGCAAACAGTTCTTAGGTGTTGTGTTTTTTGTTTTGTTTTTTTGCATGAAAAATATCTTTGCTTCGTTTCTAAACAAGCTGTTTATGAATTCATTTTGATTGATTGTGTCCTGATCTTTGTTGGGCTATAGGTTTGTGGATGGAATTGAGACAGAAAACAATTCTGGTTCAGCACAAAGGTTTGAGTTCACCACTAACCTACCTCATAGTGGTCCTTCATCCCCCTGTCCAGGTATACTCTTTACACTTTTTTGTGTCTCAGATCTATTAACCAATCCATGCATGGCATATGTCAAGAAAACAAACAAGAAGCCTAAGTTTCTTATCCACACCCCCTTTTTGTTCTATGTCTGGGTGTATGTGTAGTGAGCCAAGAGCAGGTGGAAACCAGGCAGAGCATCAACAAGCTCAGTGAAGAGGTGAGTGTCTGAAACAAACACTAAAGCTTTAATGTGCCATTTACCTTGTCAAACGACTAGAGTGGAAAACCTGCTTTGATGTGCAGCTGGGAACCAGATTTGCTTGGATGAGCAATCAGCTATATTGCAGCAAGCTTTATCAGCTTAGAATGGACACAATGAACCTGTGGTAATGTTGCAGTGTGTTCTGAGGAAATTAATTCTTTGGTTGGATGAATTTCAGTAGGTATAAGAATTATAAACTTCTTGATGATAAAGGTCAAAAGAGAATGGCCCATCTTGTTCAGGCTTCCTATAATCTCTTGACAACCATGTTGAGCAGAAAATCTTCTCAGGATGCACAACATCAAACATAAAGGTGGACGGGCTACAGCAGTAGAAAACTACATCAGGATTGACTCCTGTTGGCCAAGAACAAGAATCTGAGGCAGTCTTACCTCAACTGTACAGAAAAAGGTTTTGAGGGTTTATGTTACTTGATTTGATACATCTCAATCTATTGACCCAATATACAGTACCTTGTACTGGAAGTTCAGTCTAGAGATGGGAGATGACTGAATGCCAATATCTATATATTGTTGCTGACATGCATCCCTTTACGGCCACCAATTATTACATTATATTTTCTAGCTTTATCTCTTGGCTTTGAAATAATGGGAAATTTACAGCATGAAGATTTGCAGCAATTGGGAATTGGTAGCTCAGTGGTTAAGGCTCTAAGTTACTAATCACAAGGGCACGTTTTAAAACCCTGGTAATGCCAAGCTGCCACTCTTGGGCCCTTGAGCAAGGCCCTTAACCCTCTGTGCTCCAGGGGCACTGTAACATTGCTGACCCCAGCTTCCTAACATGGATGGAATATGTGAAGAAAGAATTTCACTGTGCTTTAAAGTATAAAACCACCAATTATAATATTCACACTTTCCAATATCATCTCAAAAGAATGTTTTCTACACCTTGTTCAATCCATGCCATCAAGAATTTAGACAGTTCTGAGAACAAGCTGGATCCTTCAAAGTATCAATATGGTGTTAGACACTATAACATTTTCCCCAAGTTATTTGTACGGTACCATTGTACGGAACAGTTTAGAAGTGTCAATGATATGGTAAAAGGTGTGCTGCAGGTACAAGTAAACACAGTGTACAGTTTCAATGAATATTCTAATTCATTCAAAACTGGAGTGTCTCATACATTTGCTTTGTTTCTGTGTACAGATGAACAGCTTGTCAAAACAGGTCTCCCAGCTCAGTGAAGAATTGCAGGAGATGACTCGCCTCCTGCGCCCTTTGTTCCTCACTGCTTCTCAGCCACTCCTATCAACCCCACCACCACCACCAATGACTTTAGCTGGAAGTGGACCATCAATGAACTTACCTGCAGGTCCACGTCCTCCAGCACCACCCCGCTCTCTTTTGGACATCACAGACCCAGTAGTGGTGGTAGGTCTTCCCAGCTGCCTCATACCCACAAGTCCACCTCAGAGACCTCATTCCCAGGTGATTTGCTCAAATGGCTCCCCTCATGCCAGCCTGTCTCATTTAGAGACTATTCAGAAAGATAGCACAGGGGCAGGGAAGCACGATATCCCCATTGGCCCTACCAATGGATACGGGCAGGCAGCTCCAGACCGGCTTGCCTCTCGAGCCACTTCCCCTTCTCTTTCTTTTTCCCTGTCAATATCCTCATCCCGCTCCCAGTCACCTTCCTTGACACCTTGTCAAGGACCCCACCCTTCCTGCCCCACCAGCTGCACGCAAGGCTTGTTATTTCCCCCATCATCACAAGATATCCCACCATCTTCCCAGGACATCCAGCCACAATCCCACTGCTCTGCACCTGCTTCACTAAGTAACTCCCCAAGTGACCACAGACTTAGGGGTGGTCCCTCTCCAGCCTCCTCTTCCTCCACACCCCTACTTCAGACCTTGCCTTGCTCCTCACCATCCTGCCCACACCCCTCCCCTCTCTTGCTCTGTTCCATGAGAGATGGGCAGGGGTCGATGGGCTTCCCGTGGCACCGGCAGACCTCCAGCTGTGCGCAGGCAGCGTCCAGCCCTGAGCAACCTCAGCTGGAACTGGAAATGCAGGAATGGGATGCGGGAGGGAAGAGCTCAACAGAGCACATCAGCTTCATCGATGAGGAAGGACCACCACTGTGAATGCCATGGGGAGAAATGGGAGAAGAGCAGTAGCACAACCAGGAGCTGGACTGCAGCACATCAATACATCAAATTAGGGTGGAAGGTTAATATATGGAGTTGAAGTGTTATCCAAAAAGTAAAGCAGGGTCCATCCGCCATTCAAATGGGCAAAGGGAGCTGCTTATCTTCTTGGGCTGCGGCTTTCAAAACTGGTCGTGCACCATTTCAAACACACCAAAACTTGACACCAGCCAATCGCAACCATATCAGCACGAAAGGGGCCTGTGCTTCTCTGGACCAACAGGAGCTCTTCTTCAGCAGCATTATAAGACATGCACACAACAGGTCAAATCTGTATGGTGCATGGCAACCAAAATTCATAAACGAAATAACCAAACCCAGCAAACTTTGTAATAAGTGCTTGATCTATGAGGAGTTCCTGTTGGCTATTCTGCATGGGTACATGTTGACCCTGGAGACCTGAATCTGAAACATGGCACATGTTTGCAATCTCATCTTCTCTACTGCCAAAACATTTGTGCTTTACATATAGCCAACCATAGGTCACAAATGCATCTACTTGCTCTGATTTTTCACAGCTATTAGGTAGATGAATGAATGTGTTACACCGCAGCACACATCACTTTTAGTTTCTTCTCCTTATTTGAACACATGCCCAGACATTGCATATTTATTTAGAGTGGGAATGGAGATCTTATTCCTACTTCACACAGCACACACGTTTATATCTCATACCTTATTTAATCCACAAATGTACAGGGGTTTAACCAGTATATTGTAGGCTGATTTATTTTATGGCCCTCATTAAGAGGAGGATTTCAGGGCTACTGAACAAAAAGTATAAATTTTGAATGAGGGATGTGGAAACCTTTTAGGTTTACATACTATACATTTACAGAATGTCATATAGCATATGGTTGTTTCATGGAATAATGGCCAATAACCTAATGTGGTTCTTGGAGGAGCTCAATTCTCCAAACGTGACCACAGTAGGTATTACAACAAGACAATCAAACCAAACCATTAACGGGACCCAGATAAAACTACAAAATGTGCCAGCTACACAAATCTACACTGCCCTAGCCTGGCATGCCAAATAGTGGGAAGACTGAGCATGCCAATAAGTGTCCATTTGGGAGTTAAGTTAAAAAGACTCACAGTGATAAATAGCCAAAGTCAAGGACACAGGGTTGGCATGATAAACAACCAACAGACTACGAATTGCACACATGGGATAGATGTAGAGAGGGGAGGAAATCCCAAGGTGCAAGTTTGAATTAAAAAAAAAATATATAAAAAAAAAACAAACAAAAAAAAACCACACGCAGCTTTAGCCATCCAGCCACGTGTGCCTTTCCTATAACCATCCAGTTTCTCCAGAACATCTCCCCATTTGTTTTCTGTTCTTTCTTTGATTTCAGTCATGTCATCATTTCAACGAGCACTGCACTTTTATTCACCTAGTAATTATTTATTTACCTATTTATTTACATATTTATTTATTTACTTACCCATCACATTGAATGAGAGTGAACTAGAAAGTGCTCAGGTGAATATTTCTACCCCTTGGTTCCATTTGAGAGAGAGAGAAAAAAAAAACCTACAAGAAGTTTATCGTCAACTCGTATCGATACAGTGATGGTGATAAGCAGCTAATTGAATGCTGCTGAAATCATCCAAGGTTTTGAGAAAATGCCATCACTACGTCTTAATATTTAGGGGTCCATTCACTACGCATGGGCTTCTCATTCGTCATCTTGCTTGAGTAGGTATACGTCATTCTGGATTCTATTTTCTTTACCTAGGAACTGTGTGAGGGGGCGTTCATGACTAGCAGGGTGTTTTGAGACTTTGGGTCAGGGTTTTGGGTGGGTGGGGGTTCCTGCATGTCTCATCTTTTTTGCATGAGGAATGTGCCTGCATTATTAAATATGGGAAGCGTGTAGGGGAAATCCTAAATGGAGGTCCAGAAGCATAAATGTATTTTGTTAACTGCAATGAAATTTAACAGATCCTTAACCTGAATAATAAAATGTGTTTTATAAGAATTGAGAGAGGTGATTTCTTTCATTGACTGGTGAGTTCTTCATTACTTGAATAAGCAATCTTGCTAATAATGAAGGGAGGCTAAATGCAGCTGCTTTTGCAAATGATCTGGCTTGTCTTAATACAATAAACCACATTAAACACACCAAATTGAACATTTTCTCTTAATACAACAGAACTCAAAACTGAACAAAACTGAACACCTGCCTAATATTGTGTTGGTTCCTTTTTTGCTGCCAAAACAATTTTGACCCATTGAGCATAAACAGCATGAACTTTTTCAGCAGTTTGAGCTACATGAGCTCGTCTGTTGGATCGAACCACACGGACCAGCCTTCTCTCCCCACATGCATCAATACACCTCGGCCATCCACGACCCTGTCACTGGTTGACCACTGTTCCTTCCTTGGAATATTTTTAGATAGATCCTGACCACTGCAGACCAGGAACATCTCACAAGAGCTGCAGTTTTGGAGATGCTCTGACCCAGTTGTCTAGACAGCACAATTTGCCCCTTGTCAAACTCCCTCTAATCCTGACGCTTGCCCATTTTTCCTGCTTTTAACACGTCAACTTTGAGGAAAAAAATTTCACTTGCTGCCTAATAAATCCACCTAACAGGTGCCATGATGAAGAGATAATCAGTGTTATTCACTTCACCACTCATAATTTTATGCCTGACTGGTGTATATACTTTTCAATCTAAAGGGTTATCAGGAACACTGGGTCTTTACTAAGTGCGTATAGAATGTTTCATATATCTCATGTGATTTGCTTATATAAAGACTTTTATGACTAGAGGAATCCTACAGTCTGGTCCTTAGACCAGTCATTGATTTTTGGCCAACAGCTCAACATTAATATAATACCAGGGTTACCAAATGGACCAAAGACAAAGTAAGCCCTAGATTCAAAAACACTCTCAAGCTCCACATCTGAACCATGCGTAGAACATATAGTGCAGACTGAAACGATGCGCAATTAGCATCTACTCTTCCCAATAACCAAGGAGTCCTTGAAAGGATGCACAGGTGGCATATAAAAAGCTTCCATAATACACCCAGCTGTTTAAAAAGGATCCAGAACAACCAGCAAAACACATCATACCCTGCAAAGTCTAACCGCATACAGTAGGCTTGTTTATGTAGGATAAGATTTACATCCTGCACCCACATGTACAGATTTTGTTCCTGGTTCAAAAAAACTTGGTTTTTATTATAATACCGGTGAGACAGTTTGCTCGGGACAACTGCTCCTGCCAAACTGTGCCAGAGAGACAGATTTGCCATATTTTAGGTAATGTAGCACTGACTGTTCTGGATGGTGACATTTATTGCAGTGATGGCGTGTGTCCAGGGTGATTGATGGATGGAGCTGTCTCCATATCTTCAGGGTCTTGGTAGATCCTTACTTGAACAAACATGTGTGAAGAGTCGTAATGACTCATATGCAGGTCATGAAACAAATTGGCTTGATAAAGGCAATAGCTTCTTTTTGCTAAATGTCTGAGCTTACATACAGATATGTGCTGATCAGAAGATGCTAAAGGACTCAGAAGAGACTAGATGAGACGAGCAGGTATGTAGGAAAAAGAATGAAGTTTTGTTTGGGATTCCCTTTTTATCTTAATGGTAAGTAGGAAGGGAACAGGACAGGGAACATCCTAGTCATCCAGTCTTCATGCCCGGAGAAATTGCATTAGCCAGGCCATCAAAACATAGTAATAATACAAGTTTCCCATCATTTTATCAAATCCAGAATGACATGATGTAACTGATATGCATCCATCTGCTCTGCATTTTTAAATCTCACAGGTTCATTAATTCAGAGAAAATACACTATAAAGGGGCTCCTTTCTTTGCATAACCCAGCGAAGTTATGAAGCTGGAATCAGAGCGCAGGGACAGCCATGTGCACCCTGGAAGCACAGAGGGTTAGGGGCCTTGCTCAAGAGCCCAAAAGTGGCAGCTTAGTGGTACTGGGGCTTGGACTCCTGATCTTTAATTCAGCACCCCAGAGCCTTAACCAGTGAGCTACTCCTTCTCTATGTATTTAAGTACAAACTACATAAACCATCAATACTGTATTTGATTATTTCTCTACAAATCCTGAGGTTACGCCAGTTCAGTTGTGTCCCACCTCATGAAGATTATGGACCTTCAAAGAGTAGATGACGACCCAGCAATCTATCGATGTATCAGCACCCTTTAGAGCCCACTTCTTGTAATTTTGACATGAGACTTCTTTGAACAGGCTCTCTCATGGAGAAGCTGATGTTGGATCTATGGGATCTACCCATAAACTTACATTCAGTTGCTCATGTTGGTTCTCACTCTCCAATGTTTTGTATCACACTCTTGATATCACCCAAATGAGGATGGGTTCCCTTTTGAGTCTGGTTTTTCTCAAGGTTTCTTCCTCATAACATCTAAGCTCATCAAGGATAAATACACAATGACAATGTCTGTTGTGAAAAGCGCTATAGAAATAAACTTGAACTTGATTCATGGGTCAGGATTAAAAACCCACTAAAACCTGTTGGACTGTTAAAGAATGAGTGTACAAATTTGTAAATAAACATCTCAGTGACCTCAAACACATCACAAGTGAACTAAACCACTTCGTACATAATCTAGAAGATAAAACACAGTAAGCGGTGGCCGGCTCCGTGGCAGTGGTCTGCATATATTTCAATGGGAACATTCAATGTCAATTTCCAAAAGAAAGGAGTGAACGCTGGAGGTTAAAGGAAAAACTGAGGCAGACTCTGCTCAAGAGAACAACAAGTACAACAGTACAACCAACAGCAGAAGCTTCCCACCTGTTAGTCCCAGTCTTCGATATATATTCTGCAATTCAGGTAACAGGTGCCGGGGGGAACGTTCACAGAACGTCATTAAAAATAATTTCAATCAATAAACTAATTTCATAAATTAGTGAAGAAATAAGAAGAATTGTCCAGTCTGGAGATGCAAGTTGCAAAGCAGAAATTAAAGGCATTTGAAGCACACTTTTATGTTTGGTGACTTTTTTTTTTTTTTTTACATATTTATATTATTTTTAATGCAGGTCTGCTCAATTCACCCCCACAAGAACAGTTTTCACAGCTCCTGCTTCATATCGTCAAACAATTCAGTAATAATCATACAAATGATCATTTAATGGAAAAAAAAACACACGAAAAAAAAATCTGGGGGGAGGGGTTTATAAATCAAAAAATATATTTATATATATTTATATATATATATTTAGAGAGCGAGAAATATTTACGAGGTATGTGTCCACAAAAAGCAGTCTTTTTTTTTTCATTAATAATTAATGTTAATAATTATGATAAGAACAATAACAAGTCAGCCAACTGAAATCAGGAGACGGCGCTCCCTTTCACCCTGCCGTTAGTCTGTTCAGCTTAGCAGTGTGAGACGAAGTCCGAAGCACCAAAGCATCCAAACCACCGGGTGGCACTGCAGCACAAGCAGATCAAAGTCCTTTTTTTTGCAGGGTTTTCTTTTTTTACCGAATCACTTTTCAAAATCCCCCCCCAAAAAAAAATTTCAACCCAACAGAAAAAAAGCCACAAAACCCATCTTCTATGAGTTCAGCACAAAAAAGTAGAAGACATCTCCGCAAGCGTTCCATTGCCCCTGGCAATCAGATCTCTAGTTTATCGCATTGTGTGAAAGATTCTCCGCAGGTTCGAAAGGTGTCTTGTGCAACAACAACAACAAAACCAAAAAAAACTCAAAAGAAAAGAGAGGCTAGGGGACGTCAATCCTCTCAGTCATGGCTGCCTTCGCTCGGGGTCATGCCAAGTACTGCTGCATCGCTGTCTTTGCTCTGAGACACACACACACACACACACACAGAGAGAGAGAGAGAGAGAGAGAGAGAGAGAGAGAGAGAGAGAGAGAGAGAGAGAGATAAAGAAAATGGACTACTTCAACAGAATGTCAATGTACGTGTGTGTGTGTGTGTGTGTGTGTGTGTGTGTGTTACCTGTCACTGAGGTTAGAATCTGATGCTTGGGTGAGTTTGTGTAAAATATCTACAAAACCCATTTCCCGCAATTTATCTTGTCTTTCTTGGGAACCTGAAGGAAAAAGACGGAAAAGCATCCGATTGTCTGATTAGAACCTGACACTGTTCTCAAACATCTGGAAGCATGGTCAGCCGTGTGTGTGTGTGTGTGTGTGTCTGTGTGTTTGTATGGTCTGCAATGGACTGGTGATCCATCCAGGGTGTTTACTCCGAGACCCTGACTAGCATGTGGAAGTGGAAATGTATGAATGTACAAATCAATGTTCTACCAAAAAATAAAAAATAAATAAAAAACAAGATTAGCAGGTGAAATTGAACCCAGGCTACTGTGAGAAGTCTGTAATCCAGTGCAATATCAAAAATAATACATTGCTAAACTCATTTCTCATGTGCCATCGTGTTCGTTCTGTCCGAGACGGGTCCATCTTTCTTTTTTCCAGAAGAAAACTCTTATCAGAAGATGAGTGATTAGTCTTTAAGTTCAATCATCTTGCTGTCTGAATTCAAGCGTTGCTCATTGTGAAGTATTAAATAAATAAACAAACAAATAAATAAAACAAAAAAATATTGCTGTTATACATTATATCAACAAAAGTATTGGGACACCTGACTTTTCCATCCATATGTGGTTCTTCCACAAACTGTTACCACAAATTCGGTAGGATTTTCCCTTCAGTTAAACTAGGAAACCTAAACCTGAAGATATCTCATCAATGGATTAGAGTGGAAGATCTCCTGCTGTAGAGTTCTGACTGCACCCCCAGGCCTCCTCACCTCACCCACCTCACACCTGACTTTAACACCCTTGTGAACATGTACAAATCTCCACATATCTGGTGGAACATCTTCCCAGAAGAGTGGAGGTAATTCTATGACAAATGGGGACTGAATGTGAAAGTAGATATTCGAAAAAGTAATCTTATAATCAGATGTCCACGAACTTTGGTCCATATAAAGTCGTGCATGACTAAGAATTTCTAAATACTAAACCGTTTTTTCTTCCACCCTCACCGTCCTCCTCGTTCCACACCAGGTTGGAAATGCAGAAGGTGGCAGCCAGCTGGAGCTTCACATTGGAATGCCCCTGCAGCGACGTGAAGAAAACCGATCATGGGTCAATAATGTTCATCGAATCACAGAATTAAAATAAATAAATAATACGCACTGCTATATAAGAGCTTTATATCTACGTATGAAATCATATATGAAACGAGATTAAATAACATAATACCATGTAGTACTTGACTTTCTGAAGCATGTCGTCGTTCGTCATGATGAGCTCCTTGGCTGTGTTTCCGTCGGCGATGTTGGCCAGTATGCACAACGTCTGAAAATGCAAAAAAAGAAGCGCGTTACGTTTGAATCGGTTCTGCGTTAAACAGAGACGGACGTTAATGATTTAAAAAAAAAAAAAAGCCCATTTTTTTTTTTGAAGGTTCTGTTCGTACCTGTTCTTTAACCTCTATGCTGTGCTCTCCCTCCAGGATCAGTGTGACTGCCTGCATGATCTGCTTCCCATGGGAGCTCATGATCTGGTCTATGTGCTAGAAAAGATACAGCGAGGATTACCGCATGTGTGTGTGTGTGTGTGTGTGTGTGTGTGTGTGTGTGACTGAAAGTCTAAGAAAGCTTATAAATGTTCAAAGTCCTCGGAATGAGTGCACTGAGATGATGAGGTGTGCGAGTTCGAATGGAGGATCATGGCAGTGTATAGCAAAGAATAGAAGATATTGTAGAAAAAAGTGTGTGAGAGGATTTGCTTAACATGTGGATAAAAATGTGTCTAGATGTTCCCTAGGAGGTTGGCCAGAGCATCAATAATAGATAGGCAGCACAAAAATGCTGAATCATGCTTCTGAGGTACTTTTTTTCTAAAGACTAAATACGACTTGTTCCGTTTATAAGAAGGAAGTACTTTATTTATTAACGTTTGTGTCCTGGAGATCTTCTTTCCGAAGCCTGTCAAGAACCCTGCGCTGGATCTCCGCTGTGGTGTCGAAACGCCGACCTTTGAGCTCGATCTTCATCTTCAGGAAGACGGTGAAGTCTGCAGAAGCCAAATCTGACGAGGAGGAGTAGGTGCGGAAGCGCGATCACATTGTTTCCGGTGAGAAACTCACGTGTGAGGAGAGCTCGGTGACACGATAGCAGACGTGGTAACACACGTGGTCAGAATAGCACCGGTTGCACATCTCTCGGTATCTTGACACGCTGACTTACGAACGGCGGTGATTCCCGTGATTGCGCGTGCATCCTTGTGCTGCCATCTGTTGGCGGGTTACAAAACTGTTCTCGAAGCTTTTTGATGCCATCTGGTATAAGTGGAATTTTACCAAGCAACAGAACACATTATAACAGAACGACCGGCGTGTTTTTATAATAAAAATGATGTATCTTCAGAAGGGTGCAAATGAAATGAAAAAAATGGACACCTTTTCTCAGTTTTCCACTCTAGCACACACTGGTTATGTTATGGAGTTATGTGGTGTGTTAGTGTGTGTCTTACCGGTCGTGTCGAGAGCAGATTGCGTAACAGTCCCAGGGTCTTCATGAGCACGTTGGTGTCGGGGTCCGAGAGGAGCCGGAAAAGTTGTTCTGTCCCGAGCGCTCTCATGATCTCCACCTTGACTTTTTGATCAGCCTGGAAAGCCATGTTCTACAACCACACACACAACTTTACAATAGTGCACAGACTTTTCAAAGACTGCCAGTAAAGTAGCATTAAAATCCTAAAGTTCTCACCATGAGAGCCCAGATGCCGTTAACCCTCAGTGCAGGACTGTCGCTTTGTGTTAAGCTGCATAGCAAATTGATCACTCCAGACTCCATGATGGGCTGTGCAGATATCCAGATTAATAAATACAGTGCTGGATTTACACGTTGTGAAATTCCTGAATTATAGCATTGTAAGGTCTGTGTGTGTGTGCATCAATCACTGACCTCTTTGCTGGGTGAAAACTCCAGTAGCAGGTTGCATAGTGTTGAAGAGGCCATGACTAGCACTTCATCTGGGGCATTCTGTAACAACTACACACACACACACACACACACACACACACACACACACACACACACACACACACACACACACACACACACACACACACACACACACACACACACAGAGAGACACCAGTCAGAAAACCCTATGATTTTAATACACAGCTCATAAAAAAAGTACCAAAGCGATCTTCAAAGATCCAACCTTCATTAGTGGCTTCCACACCGCATGGTCATGGAAACTTGTCCTTAGCTGCTGTACCGATCGTGACAAACTGTGCAGACACCTTAAAAATAAAAGAAATGAAAAAATTATAATAAAAAAAAAAACAAGAAAAACGCAGGGAATGAGAGCAAATACTACATAAAAAGCAGTATAAGTTATGATTCTCCCTTCTCAGGATGTAAAGAACTGTGTGTGGACTGAAACAAAGCGGAAAGAGAATTATTTCAAGCCTTGAATGTGGATTTGATTCATGGATTTACAGTTAAGTACAATACCTGACAGCAGCTAAGCGGACCTTTATGCTGGACTCAGACAGGCCACTCACTATCCTGTCCATCATGTTCTCCGTCTCAGTGATCTGTAGGGATAGAAACAGATATGATCTACAACAATCTGTATAATCAGCGAAAGGCAATCAAATCACATTGCATTTCAAGTAGTAGACATACGCTACAAAAAAATTAGCTACGGAAAGATGAATTTAATAACGTTTTTATAGAATTTTCTTAAGAGCACCTGTTTCCTATGTCTGCAATTATTAACATTCATTTTGTTTGCCCTGGATTTATCCCGGTACAACACTAAGCAATTGTACACACACCTACATCTAAATTAAACAAATGGAGTGTAACAAATTTAAACAACTTCTTTCGGCTGCTCTCATTAGGGGTCGCTACAGCGGATCATCCGTCTCCATACCCCCCAGTCCTCTACATCTGTCTTTTTAAACCAACTACCTGCATGTCTTCCTTCACCACATCCATAAACCTCCTCCTTTCCCTTCCTCTTTTCCTCCTTTCTGGAGGCTCCATCCTCAGCATTCTCCTACTGATATACCCCATGTCCCACCTCTGAACATGTTCATGTTCTATCTCAATCCCACCTCTCTCACCTTGTCTCCAAAACGTCCTACATGCACTGTACTTCTAATGAACTCATTTCTAATCCCGTCCATCCTCGTCACTCCCAACGTAAACCTCAACATATTCAGCTCTGCTACCTCCACTACACTCTTACTGTATACAAAACAGTATGAAACTCAGGTTTGTAATCTGCATGTTTAATTTGGCATGTTTTTGCCCTTCCTAACGCAACCCTTCCCATTTATCCGGGCTTGGGACCGGCACCAAGAGTGCACTGGCTTGTGCAACCCTAATGGCTGGGTTAGTCTAACAAATTTATCATTTGATTTATTCTATTGTATATTAATAAAACATTATTTTATATAGTATTTAACCAAGCAGGCTAATGTGTGTGTGTGTGTGTGTGTGTGTGTGTGTGTGTGTGTGTGTGTGTGTGGAGGAGGAGGAGTTCAGGTCAACAGTGCAAAGTAATGAAGTGTGTGTTAGAGAAGTGAGAAAAAGAGTGCAGGCAGGGTGGAGTGGTTGGAGAAGAGTGATAGCAGGAGAGATTGAGATGGTTTGGACATGTGTAGAGGAGGGACATGAATTATATTGGTAGGAGAATGCTGAGGATGGAGCCACCAGGAAGGAGGAAAAGAGGAAGTCCAAGGAGGAGGTTTATGGATGTGGTGAGGGAAGACATGCAGGTAGTTGGTTTGAAAGAGGCAGATGTAGAGGACAGGGGGGGATGGAGACGGATGATCCTCTGTGGCGCCCCCTAATGGGAGAAGCCGAAAGAAGAAGATTTCCTTTAGAAAAGCATGATTAAAAAATTAAACAGCACGATAAATAATTATTGTTGTGAATAAAAAGCTTTTGTGTTTGAACCTTTTTAGAATACAAAACCAAAAATACAGTAAGAGATTAAATCTCTGATTCAATGCTATTCATATTAATAGATTTTAATTTGCTGCTGTTTGTTCATCAGTTAAAAAGCAGAGCCTGAAAAGTCTGTCCTTGTGAACCCTTGCATGCTGTTACACATTTTATGGAAATAAGTGAAATGGATAGATTTATTTATTTGATATTTGCATTAACAGATTCAAATGTGCTGCTGTTATTTGTTCATGTTTTCGGGGAAAAAAAGTGGAACCCCTTTTTGGGGAAAATCCTTATGAAAAGTTGCAAGTTGCAGCTAATTGCTTTTTATATTTGTATTATTCATCTGCCATGGTTTATTTTTTCTATCATATATCACAGCCTTACCAACCTGTACATATGCCAATATTTGACATTGCCCCAATGCACTTCTGGTTACATACTAACTGCATTTCGTTGCCTTGTACCGTAACTTGTGCAATGACAATGAAGTTGAATTTAATCTAACTCAAAAATTGTATGAAATGTCTTTTTATTGCATTAAAATTAACCTGTGCTGGAACCAAAAGGCTCAAACCTGCACCTCAATTTTTTTTAGATGAACTGGAAAACCAACTGCACCCCCAGATTCCACATCATTATCTGATCTCACTATTGCTCATGCAGCTGAATGAACCCAAATGCCCACAGCCACACTGCAAGAAAAAAAAAAAAGCCTTCCCAGAAGAGTGGGAGCAAGGGAAGACTAAATCTTGAGTAAGACATCGTGCTGTGTGACATCTAACCTTTTTCCTAATGTCTTCATCGTTAGAGCCGAGAGAGGCGTAGAGTTTGAAGGCTGCTTGCCTCAGCTCATGTGCGTGCTTCAAGTCATGATCCAGCTAGAGACAGAGAGAGAGAGAGAGAGAGAGAGAGAGAGAGAGAGAGAGAGAGAGAGAAACACTTGACTTTTAGGGGAGGAGGGAGACAAAGCAACTACACTGAGGGTAAAATAAAAAAATGTTGTAAAGTTGGAACATTTGATTCAAGTCAAACTTTCAAGTTGCAGAAAACTGTCATGATCAACTTCACAAATACATTCATTTACTCCTTATTTGCACTGAAAAGAGAAGTTTCCATGTTCTTGACCATCTGGTGATACGCTTCCTCGATTTTTACTCTCGTTTTTATTAGCCCCCTAATAACAGGGACCACTTCAGTTGATCCTTTTCCATTTAGCTTCCATTTTTTTGTATGGCTAGATTTCCTTCCCCAAATAAAAAGTTCAGTAGTATCTTTTCTGCTCTTTGTATTTTTGGGGCCAGAAACAAAAAAAGTGTTGGTGTGAAAAACTCCCCCAACGTCCTACACCACTCCTGAAATTTCCAGAACAAAGGTTTTAATCTTAACCAGTTGAGAAACAAATAAAACAAGGTTTCTGGTTCCTCACAGAAGGGGAGTGTCCCTTCTGTGAGGAACCAGAAACCTTGTTTCATTTCACCCTTACCTATTATACCATGCACCACTCGCCACTGCAGATCCCCAGTCCTTCTCTCGATAGGTGGTTTGTACATGGACAAAGAACCCTAATATTTAGTTTACCTACTTCCCACCTCTCAAACTGATCCTCTCTCAAAAACATCTCGTCTTGTAATAACTTGAAAATAACTTAGTAATATTTTGGACATAGTGGTTTTACAAGATTCAAATCTATAGTGATCATATCATGGTCAGAAAACCCATTGGGGATTATAGCTGCATTACTTATTAGTATTTTCTAAACTACAGTGGAACCTCGGGTTACGAATTTAATTCGTTCCGGTACTTTATTCATAACCTGAAAAGTTCGTATCCCGATACAAATTTCCCCATAATAATGAACAGAAACTTCGGTAATTCGTTCTGGACAACCAAAAATATTACTTAAATAAAAATAAAGCCAATATTCACTAATATTATTTACTTTTAACATGTTATATTAAAATCATACCACATAAAAACATACAAAAGAGGAAAAGATCTTTACCGGTACTTTCCTTTGAGAAGACTCGCTGCAGGAGACGACGTCAGAGAAGGGGAGGAGGGAGAGTTATTGTTTGAAGGAGAATCTTATTATATTATATTATTATATATTATTATATATTATATTATAGAATATTAAAGACAGTGTTATTAACACGAACGCTGAGACAATTGTTGCATTAGAGGAAAATGAGAGCTGTTTCTTTAAGGCTACTATCAGTTGGTATTGAAGTCCAGAGTGAAATTCATTATGGGTATTGTACTGGAAAAGACTGTAACCCTGCTAATCTATCTTCATAAAAACAAGTAAAGTGGTTATGCATCGGCTAATGTTGTCCATCTCATCATTCCACGAGCATCAACTAACGAGTTGTTACGCTGCTGCCGGAAAAGTTCAAGCGGATAAGTAACACGATGCTCTCGCTAGGGACACAGGACGCTAACTGATGTGACGAGCTGCGTGGATAGAGCAAAAACAACCAACTTGCCTGAGATTTTTTGGTGAGCGACGTTCGTATCCTGATATATTGTTCGTAACCAGTGGCAAAAATTTTGATGAACTGCGATTCGTAACCTGAATTATACGTATGCCGGGGCGTTCGTAACCCGAGGTTCCACTGTACTTGGATATATTCTGTCCAATCTCACACCTGGCATCTTAGAATCTACCACTTTCCACACATGTGAAACACTTTACTTCTGTTCCTCCACACATCAACTAAATCCAATTCAATCATGGTATAGAGAAGAATGCTACTGGTTTGTGGTTGAGGCTCCTCTCCATTCTTATCTGGATGAGAATGAATCGCTGTCGAAGTGAATCGTTGTTTTGTGATTAAAAATGCATTCTCCTTCCCACCACCTTGTCCCCATCAGTGTGTGTTGACATTTACATCCTTTACATTAATAAATTCTTTCTCTCATATCCTGTCCCCCATTGGTATTTTAAGAGCCCACCCTTTAAATATATATCAATAAAGAGGATGAGAGAGAGGGGGAAAATAACAGAAAGAAAATAGATGACAGGAGAGTGATCTGTATTTCATTTGACCTATTTAGTAATTTTTTCGTTTGGTTTGTGCATCATCATGATCACCCTCAGCCTCTTCACTATTCTAATCTGCAGACCTGATCAGTTACCCCGGGCGCCTGCACTTCAGCATTTTCACCACTAGAGACACCATTTACAGCTGAACTCTCCTCAGCTACACTCACTTTATCCATCTCAGTACCATTGATTCTATCACTTGTATTTTCCTCCACACTTTCACCCTGATTACTCACAGTCTGCTCCTCAGTTATAACTCCATCATTTCCAGTATTCACCTGTTCCTCCGTGTTACTCAGACCTGCTTCCCTCTCTGCCCCGTCTCTGTAGGGACAGGGGAGTTTCACATGCCCGATATTACCGCACTCACATCATGTACGTTTTTGTTTTTTTTTTTTTTTTTTACAGCGGAAAGACTCGTTCAGGGTCGGCGACTTCAGGAACATGTACACCCGTCTCCTGAATGATACCACATGCTTCAGTGCCGGGCTTTTACACCTGAGCGGAACCATTCTTACACCACTAGCAAACGTCCCGAAACGGGGGGAGCTCACGTTCAGCTATATCCAACAACACGTCCTCCACAGACACTCTCACGCTGGTCACACACTGGTCAAATAGCGTCTCCACACTCAGGTGAGACCCCATCCCTCCTCCAGCCCTCCACAACACTACTGCTCCCGGAGAATAGGAACTCACACACTCACACACTACTCACACCCTCACACACATGGACTTAATGTGCAAATAAAAAGTTTTAGAAAAAAAGAAAAAGAAAAATATTAAACTGTGTGATTCCTCCCACTTCCCCTTCCCAGCATGCAGAGAGAGAGAGAGAGAGAGAGAGAGAGAGAAAGAGAGACAGACACACACAAAGACAGAGAGGAAGAGAGAGAGAAACAGAGACAGAGGAAGAGAGAGAGGAACGGGTGGGAGAGAGGAGACAGAGAGACATACAGAGAGGGAGAAAGAGAGACAGAGAGAGACAGACAGAAAGGGAGAGAGACAGAGAGGAAGAGGGAGAGAGAGAGAGAGAGAGAGAGAGAGACAGACAAAAGGAGAGAGACAGAGACAGAGAGAGAGACAGAGAGAGAGAGAGACAGACAGAGAGATAATCCATGGAAAAACCCTTCCTACTCTAATGAAACATGGCCCAATCTCTCCTTAATGAAGTGAAGTGTGCGCTTTATTGACTGATCACAGCAGTGCTCCATAACACAGAAACACACACAGATCCACGTCAACATTATCTATTTCACTGTAAATGTTTTATGTAGCCTTCAAACGGTAACCTTTAAATACCAATGAAAAACTGACGTGTGTACGTGTGTGTGCGCACGTGTGTGCGCGCGCCTCACCCTCTTGATGTCAGTGATGGCGCTGACTGAGCTGGGGTATTTGAAGTAGTCGGCGAGCATGGCCACCAGGTGATCCGTGACGCTCGCTATCCTCTGGAGCTCCACATCCGGCTCCAGCAGGTAGGCCAGCGTCTCCGCCCCCTCCACCCGCTCCTCCAACAGACGGTCCTTACTGCACATGCGCACCAGGCACGGTAGAGTCTAATCATACACACACACACACACACGCCTTAGACCTCTCACACACCGGCCTCAAACAAAGCTGATTAGTTACATAAGCTGTAATGAATTTGTCTGTGATGCCTGACATCAATCTGCACACTATACAATATAGCGTGCATATAAATATTATATCGTAAAATATATATATATATAGATTAGAATGATCTTAAATAGGAACAAAGAAAAAGATAGGTTGGTCTGGAGCTACCTTTAGTATGATACAGCTGTCATCTGTCCTGATGGCACCTGCTCGACACATGTATGTTAAACTGAGAAAGAAAGAAAGAAAGAAAGAAAGAGAGAGGGGTATTGGGGGGAGGTGGGAAAGAAAAAGAAATGAATCCCGAGTTTATATTGAAACACAATTTTCGTATAGCAGTTATATAATCTTACCACTAGAGGGCAGAATAAGCCTGGATAACTTTCAACATAATTACACATTGTTGAAAGCTCTCTATATCCTAATAATATTTTCTCACATATTGAGTAAAAGGAGAAGAGTCACTGTTCAGTGTGTGTTGTGTAGGAATGAATGAGCCCCTCACCATTTGGCTGCAGTCAGCTGCATTTCGATGGGTTTATCTCTTTGCATCATCCGCACAAAAACCTGAGAGAGCAGCTCGCTGTCCACCGGCACTGATAATTACACACGTTTTGAACTTTTAAAACTGACTGAGAAAAAAAAAGCTGAAATTGAAGAACGGGTTCAGGTGGTCAAAGCAGTGATCCTCTTACCATTCACCAGCGTCATGGAGACCTGAGGGTTCTCGTATGCAAGGACGGAGAAACATTTTAACGCCTGCATGCGCACCTGCGGAGCAACAATGGTGTCTGTTAGTGTCCTTAGTGTTGCACGATATACCAGTACTAGAAAGATATTGCAATACCCAGCTTTTTAAAAAACTATACGATTCTTAATTTATTAGTACTGGTACTTTAATAGTGCCAGCTGTAGTTCCAAGTGTTCATCAATAGGGGCAGTGTTATCAATAGTGTTTTTTTTTTTTAAATAGTATCGATTTAGTATTTGGTATCATGATAATAATTTAGGTATCAAAGTAAAAATTTTGGTATCGTCACAACACAAGTCTGTCTCGTTTTAACACCATCTAGAGTATAGTATATTTATGCTTTGTGTGTGTGTGTGCGCAAAGTCTCATGTAAGGTACCTTATAGGATGGTGAAGTGAGCAGTGGCGCGATGTTCTCGATTGCACCGTTGTTGAACAAAACTGTCTGATGCTCTGCAGTCTGAACAAACACAGACATGGGAAAAGCCTTTAAAACCTGCCCAGGAGTTAAAACTGCACTCCCGAGTAATAACTTAATGAAGACAGCACTTAATTAGATTACTCCAAGTAGCTCAATGTTCTATAAACTCTGTTCAACAAACAGATCCCCAGATTGATACAGTCAAAAAATATTAAAGAAATGTATTATAAGTTATATAAGCCAAAACATTTTCAGTCGTCATAACGTGACGAGCGTCGAATTTGACGAGTTCTGCAGCTGACGAGTGCGGAGGTATTACTTTATTGATTTATTTTTTCCTCTCCCCTGAAGGGGGGGCTATTGTCATTAGACCAAGTATCTAATAAATAAATGTTACTGAAATTCAGCAGAAAGTGGTTTAACGACTGAACACAACACACAAAGTGGCCTTTTGACTGTGCTGTAAATTACAAATATCATTATGTATTGTGTGTGTGTGTGTGTGTGTGTGTGTGTGTGTGTGTGTGTGTGTGTGTGTGTGTGTGTGTGTGTGTGTGTTCTACCTTGCAGCAGTGAGAAAAGATCTGGGTGATGTACTCCTGTGTGCGCTGGGACCGGCTCAGTAGAGACATCAGGTGAGGGATCACAGTGGGGTCCTAATGAGAAGCAGAGGGTGAGTATGCAGGAGTGTGTATCTTATGAACATGTCTACATCTTAACTCTATGATCAAAGATTTAACACGGCATGATCTTAAATCACTTGTATATGATCCTATGTGATGTTCAGTGGTAGACAGTAATGATCAAATGTTCAGTGAATCCGGAAAGTATTCAAAGTGCTTCACTTTTTCCACATTTTGTCATGTTACAGTTTTATTCTACAATGGATTTAATTGATCAACAATACCCTATAACAACAACTAAAGTAGCTTTTTCACGTATCTGTACTTTACTGAGGTATTTCCATTTGCAGAGACTTTTACTTCACTACATTTTAAAGTCAAATATCACTTTTTACATTTTGTGAAATCAGTCGTTTCTTTTTATTTATGAGGATAAAAAACTTCAATCGCGCAGCAATCCACCAATCAGGGTCGAGCGTGCGCTCTGTTTTAAACTTGTTTTAACTGGCGCTTGGTGGAATCTACTCACACTAACATACTTCTACAATGGTGAAGAAACTCCTGATTCGAACTCACCTGTGGCTTTATTTGAAGTCACTAAAAAGACTCATTATATCATTCAAATTAATAGATTTGTGTGTTAAGAGTAACAGAGTCTTTTCACAAAAACTTGTTGATTAAGCTAAGAGTCTTGTGATAAAAATGATAATAGAAACATTATAGCCATAATAATAGTTCTTTAGATGATTAAATACATTTGAAGGCAAATACTTTTGTACTTTTACTTAAGTTACAGTTTAAAAGGAGCACTTTTACTTTTACTGAAGTCGTATTTTAATAATTGTATCTCTACTTTTTTTCAACCAGGGTTGGGCAAAGATGCATCGAAATATCTGAACTTAAAGTGTATCAAAATAAACTACTGAATCTTTGTATTTAAAAAAAAACCTGTCACAATGGAGCATGACATTTCTTCGCAAACCTTCCTTCAATTGGCCTGTTTGAGCTGTTGTTACACCGTTACACCGACTCCACAATTACACCGACACCAATGTTTGATAGCAACAGCTTCTCTCTGGTCGAGTCGTGCAATAAATCTGACATATGCAACCAGTTAACAGATAAAATATTTACATACATAATCCCTGTGATCGCCCAGTTTTTAAAGTAACCAACAGTTTAATGTTGAACAGTTTGTGAATGACTCATAATTGTATCCTAATTTAGTTACTTAGTGTTTGGTAATGAAGAGCTACTTTACATCAGCAACAACAACTCAATGACAAACAAGTCATTCATAAAAAGACAACCTGCATTCATAGCGTCTAGTTTCTAACTAATTAATCGTAAGATAAAGTTAATTATAAATATAACAATATATTATGAGTCAGGCAGTCATTCAATGGTATGGCAAAGTCATGATCCTACTAAACAGCTACTTCAATTAGAGCACAATATCCAGCAATCAAATATATATTTATCAATCATTGGACTCCTATTCCATTGACACCATTTCTTACCTTCATCACCTTCTTACATATGAATACATTTTTTTGTTCTGATCAACAAGTCTGGCCAAACTCCTAAATAAGAACCAATCAGAGGCCCCATTTTTATGACGTCATCATGGAGACTTCTTACAAAGTATTTGACAGTGTTTTAAAACTACACTAAACACTTAAGTATTTTGATACAAAATATGAATACTTTTTAATCAACCGTATCAAATACAAATGACTAAATCCTATTTCATATCTGAAATACATGTATCTGAAATACCACCCATCCCTGCACTCAAGTACATGGTACTTCGTCCACCATTGATGAAGAGCAAGAATTCTGCATGTATCATCATCGTCTTACCGTGTAGAGTAGCTGCACCGGCGTGACAGGACTGATGAACACTGTTCTTAAGCAGCGCAGACACGACTCGATAAAGACCAGGTCAGGACACAAGAGACCTGCCGCATGAGACACAATTGATCATTGTTTCGCTCTGTACATGGCTTAGATTGGGCACAGAAATGAGGAGAAATCAGGATGAGACAGGGGGAGAAAAGGACGGAGACCTTGCAGCAGCGCGGGGATGATGTGACAGTCCACCAGGGACTTGATGTTGTTCTCGGTGCCCATGGCCAGGCTGCCTAACACCACTGCACACTCTGTCCTCAACCCCGCACTGGATGAGCTCTGCTGGAGTAAGTACAAGAGCCTGCACACACACACACACACACACACACACACACACACACACACACACACACACACACACACACACACACACACACACACACACACACAATAAATGTTATATGACAGTTCTAACATGAAAGAAGTAACATTGGTGGACAATAAGTATTTTTACTTCATCAGCACTTGTATATTTTTCATGTATCTCTATTTTTTTATCATATTGGGAAAACTTTGACATTAGCTATCGATTATTTCAGTAAATCGTATTCAACCGATTAGTCCATCGATTAATCAGACTTTTTCTTCATTAAAAGAGCAACACTAAATATACAAGAGAAAATAAGACAGGTCTCTTAAAACAAATCTGAACATAAAAGCAAGTAATTTGTTTCTTTAATAGAAAAATTTACATTTTTATTGCTGAAATTGCAATCTGTGAAACGTCTTTAGTGCATTTAACTGCACTATCACATCAAAATTTTAATACAAAAAAATTATAATAATAATTCATCAATTAAAATATAAAAATCTATTTCAATTACTTGAAAAACTGTAAACGCACTGCACTGTGTTTTCTTTATGCTTTAGTTTGCAATGATCCCAAACTTTCTGTTGTGTTCTTTGGCCTGAATCTTCTCCTCGCCCCTCGCTGTTTTCTCCATTTTTCATTCTGTGGTGTCTTCTGTTTTTACCTGTCCAGGGGTCTTATTTATAAATCGTAACCTTTGCGCGGAAAGTGGCGTACACGCTTTTAGCCTCGTTTTGAGCGTACGCCACTTTCTGTGGGGAAAGTCATCGTTTATAAAAGTTAAAAAAAAACTTGGCGGGAGAAAGTGCGCACCTGTAAGTAAACTCTGAGCCCTGCATACGTGAAAACACAGAAGGCGAGAAGGTGTAATCGGAGGCACATTTCGATTCTGAAATACATTCAAAAGGGAGTACAATTACTCACATACTTCCACTGTTACTGCAGCACTTTTACCCAAATACAGGAACGGTGAACTTCATCTACTAATGCTTGAGTATGCTCTCTAGAAAGAGGTCCTCCATAAGGGGAACAGTAGTTTGGTGTCCATCGACGTATAAAAGAAAAACATGGCAAATCTCAAAATCATTCAGCCAATCACAAGCACTACAGGGACAAAAGTATTGGGATAGCGGACTTTTCCAGCCTGATATGGTTCTTCCCCAAACTGTTACCACAAACCAGGAGGCATGCAATTGTAGTTGTAGGTCGTCTTTGAATGCATTAGCAATAAATTAGCCTTTTGAACAACCTGTTCCAGCATGACAATGCTCCTGTACACAAAGCTCTATGATTGGAGTGAAAGATCTTGAATGAGCCTGCTATAGAGTTCGAACCTCAAACCTATTGCACACCTTTGGGATGAATTGGAACGGTGAGCTCATCCCAGGCGTCCTCACATCACCTGTATCAGTATCTGACTTCACCTCTTGTAGCTGAATGATCATGAATCTCCAAAAGCACACAGTAAATTCTAGTGGAACATCTTCCCAGAAGAGTGGAGGTTATTATAACAGCAAACGGACTAAGTATGGAGTACGATGTCCATAAAACACATCTTAAGTCAAACTTTCATCCATTACGTGTTAATTATTTACCTGAAGGCAGCTCATGAGGATGAGGTTTTTTTTTCCACCCACATTTGCTGATTTTACACTGATGATGACCATTGGTAGTACTAGACAGAAGTCTCATGATGTATCAAAACCTAATCAATTTCAACCGATGTGTTCTACATACAGCCATGAAGTCATCACTATTGGTTACGCATAACAAAGTCAGGTTAGTTACTTATCCAGATGTTATAACCATTTCATTTGCCCAACCTCACTGCTCTAGATGATCCAGGCTCTGAACTGATCACCACTACATAGTCTCTCAGTCTCTAAAACCCTCAGTCCACCAAACCAACCCCTTACACATTACTGAACTACAGTATATGAGCAGTGTGCTTTGTAAAGCTCTAACACGTGAATACGATATTATTAGCACACAACTGCTTCAAATCTGAATGTACACAAAGAATCTCTGTATAGAATGTGACTCCTGGAGCTGAATGAAGGGCAGGCATGACGTTATGTGATGAGGCTCCACCTACCTGGGCACAGCTCCCAACACTATCAAGTTGGCCTTCTGTTTGTTGTTTCCAATAACAGCGTTCTTCATGTCGCTGTGGAAACAACACAAGTGTATGTTACACAACAATACTCAAGACTGTACCAATGCATCACAGTTTACATTTATGACGTTTGGCAGAAACCCTTATCCAGAGCCTTGCAAATGAGCAATTGAGGGTTAAGGGCCTTGTCAAAGGGCCCAGCAGTGGGAGCTTGGGATTTGAACACGTGACCTTCCACTTTAACCACTGAGCAACCACCTCCCTAAGTTTGTAATCTAGTGTACCAGTGTGGATTTATTCATTGCTAGAGACTTAAAGCACTTTTGTAAGTCGCCCTGGACAAGGGCGTCTGCTAAATGTCGCAACCAGCACGTGGCATCATTGATTCACATCTAGAGGCCGCTATCGTAATGACAGCAGGCCTTCTCAGCCGCATTAGTAATGGACGCAACCCGGAAAAACTATATCGGTATGTTTTTTTTTGCAGATAGCCGATAGTTCTGGCAATCAACTATCGGTGCCGATTAATTAAGTTGGTTAAAGAAGCATATTAGGAATGATACTGCAACACAAAGACTAATACAATCACTGGACTATTGTGTGACTTTCAGTCAAGGGCCAATTTGTACCGTCTTCTATGCTTTATTATTTGTTCATTTTTGTGTTAGTCCATGTCTTGTTTCAGTCCTGAATTTCTGCATATGTTAAATGTGCACTGCTGCTGGTTTGCTTTAAACGAGGAATAAAATCCTTTTATAATCAAGCATACTTGACCAATAAATCTGATGCTGATTGCAACTGCATTTATAAAACATTTAGTAGTAAAAATATTAGAACATAAAATGTTGAGACTCTTATTTGAACTGTAATTAATATCAACAGTCTGCTACAGTGGTTGAGGAGCGCAATTACCATAAACAGTTTTTACCCTCAAGCGCCCACCAATTAACAGTTGAGAACAACAATGATGAATTATAATTGGATATGTGATGGAGTTGTTCCACTAGGAAACTTCCTGTTTACAAACTACATCAAATGAAAAATGAAAAAGGTATTAAAAAAAAAAAAACACATTCTAAAAAAACTTGCTCTGCATCACAATTTACCTTTTTATACTATAGACTAAAAGTATGAACTCTTTTTCTGGGGGGGAAAAACTACGTACTATTGAGGATATCATATGCGACTATTCTAACTCCCGAGGATTTCTCTCTCTATTGCTTGAATGTGTGGATATAAATGTAAAATAATTTTCTATGGTTTAATTATAGATTTATAAAGATTACCCACAGTCATTCACTGACAATAAAAGGGGATTTAGGCTCTTTTTTTTTAAAAATAACTTTTAATAATAAAAGTGCTAAATAATTTCCGTCTGCAGCTCAATAAACCTCATAAAATTGTTAAAAGGCTGAGCTGAAGCTGTACAGATGAAGCAGCTAATTAGCAGACGGTTTGCCGTAACTAAAGCTCCAAGCTAAAAATAAAGCTGAAAAGATTGAGCAGGTTCACAGATACAAGGTGCTGCTTCACACTGTCCCACACACACATTATCCACATTCATGATGCTCTGAGGTAAACATCAGGCTAATCTGGCCTGAGGAGAACAGAAGCACAGCCAAACGTGTCAACGTCTACTCACATGACTCCCTGGAGCACTTTCTGTGGGTCGGGGTCGAAGAGCCGGTCAACATAATGGCGACTGGTGGCTGTGACTTCCTGCATGGTGACGAGACAACAAAGCCAAATCAGTGCATTTTATCCCGCTTCAAATCCCACATGCATGCAGAGCAGCAGGACGCGAGCTGGTAAACCCTCGTTCTGCCCAGCGCTCGCCCCGAACCCGGCCATCGCCAACTCTCTTGGTCAACAAGATAAAGCTCTGACACTTGATAACTCTGTTTATGCCTGTTCGGCAGTGGGAAGAGGTTTCTAGAAGGAACCATTTGGATCGCTTTATAGCAACCCCAGAGCCTCATGATGTCAGCGTAGTGACCTGACCAGCCGGCCTGGCGTGTCGGAGCACTTTTCCTAAGCACTAAGGGCATCTAAAGTTTTGGAAAAACAGCTGTCTTGTATGTCAAACATCATAACTGCTAGACGAGTTCGAATTGTGAGGACCAGAGGTTCGAATTACTGCATTATAAAAATCAGGACGACCGCTCAGTGTCACATGACCCCAACAGCTCTCTAACAAACATACTATTCCGTCCAAATGCTCATCTCCACTGTGCCAAACAGTCCAAAAACAGATCAGCTTACATGGGCTAGCCACACTAATGCCGGCTCAGGGTGCAATACTCAAAGGATGACTTGCAACTTTCATTTGGCAGAATCGATGCGTATGCAGTAGTGCTGCAGCTATCGATTATTTTAGTAATCAGGCATTCTAGAGATTATTCCATCAATTTTTCGGATAAGAAGTACTTTTTCTTTATTAATTAAAGAGCAATACTGAATATACAAGAGAAAAAATAAGACAGGTCTTAAAATTAACAAGTCGTTTGTTTAGAAACATTTTCATTGCTGAAATTGCCTACAAGAATATCTGCAAAACTAAACCCATTTAATTGCCATATTACATCAAAATGTAAACACAAATACATCTCAATTCAATTGACTCTAAAAAGGGTAAACGCACTGTACAGTGTTTTCTTTATGTTTTAGTTTAAAATGATCCCAAACTTTGGAAACTTTCTGTCGTACTTTGGCCTGAATCTTCTCATCGTCCTTCATGGTTTTCTCCCCGTTCCTCCATTTTTCGTTCTTTGATGTTGTATGGAAGCCCGTTTCCACCACATTTATAAAAAGGTTAAATCTCAAATATCCACAATCTCTATAGGGATCGGAGGCATAGTTTGATACCGTGCGATTCTACTGATCGAAGCCTATTTCATTTTCAATGTGTAAAGCTTTCTGGCTCTACAGAGTGGGAATTGCGAGAAAAAATGTCGGAATTGCAAGAAAAAAACTCAAACGCAAACTTTTATTTTTATGTGGTGGAAACAGGCTTCCAGTGTTTACCTGTCCAGAGCTCTCCAGAGTTTTTACTGGTGGTGCATCAGTAATAATGTTCCGTGGGAAAACACAGTGCTCTGTGTGTAGTTAAACGGATGAAGCATTTTTGTATTCGAGTTACTCAAGGAATCGTTTCAGCCCTAATATGCTGTAAGCACCCCGTTTATCCTGGATCCCCAATATCACATTTTTCACTTACATTTATGGTATATAATAGACTCCCATATCCGAATTGATGTTGTTGTGTCCAGCGACACGACGTGACCAAAGTAAATACGGAAAGACGCATTGCAGAACCTACCAATGGGAGTGAAGACAGCAGACCTGCTTCATCGTGAAAAACAGAACGCTAGCTGCGTCATCAATGGATTAGGGTTACCATAGCAACCAGTAGAAGTTATAGGAACACCTTCTGGCATCTTTATAGTACGATGCCACCCAGATGAAGATGGGTTCCCTTTTGGGTCTGGTTCCTCTCAAGGTTTCTTCCTCATGCTACCTCAGGAAGTTATATATTTTATAACCTATTTTTACATTTACGGCATTTAACAGACGCCCTTGTCCAGCGCGATGTACAAAAGTGCTTCTCTCTTTGCAGAGCTGTACAAATAATACTGAATTGAGGTCCACCATCCAGAACCCTTTTTTTCATTGGTAGAAACCTGATAACCCTGAAGAAACCCCCAAGGATCATACCCACATAACACCATGCTGACTTATCATTTAGATTGTAAACTATATGTATTGGGACACCTGACTTTCCCAAACCTGCTGAGGTCAGTTGCTCTGTTGAACACTTTTGGGATGAATTGGAATGCTGACGGCACTCCAGACCTCCTCACATCACCTACATCAGTTCCTGACTGAATCTAGTGGAATATCTTCCTAAAACAATAGCGCGAATTACAAGGGAAAGTTGGACCCAAATGTGGAATGTGATGCTCAGAAACCACACACCATAATTATGACCAGGTGTCCGCATACTTTTGGCAATACAGTGTATCTGGATGGAGTTTGGGACAACGGATGCAAGATTTATAACTTAATACACAAACTAGACCAAAACACACACACACACACACACACACACACACACACACACACACACACACACACACGGCTACATTCCAAACAACTTCCTACTTCCTATAAAGTCACACTACGCAGTAGGGGGTGAACTCTGAGCTCCTGTAGCCTACTTAGGGCCCTATTAGTGCCGTGTGGAAAGATTTGGTACTTTCCCTTTTGGTCTAAATGTCTCTTAAAAATTGGTAGTGCAAATTTCTTTCATCCATCACCCCAAACTCTGTTCAGATCCCACAATGTACAATATAAATGAGTGTAAGGGATGTCAGTTTGATCCCTGGGTTTCCTCCTGGGTTGTCAGTTTCCTCCACACACACACACACACACACACACACACACACACACAGAGGTCTGGAAGGCAGGGGGCGTTTCCACCTCGCTTACTTTCACTTCTAGCTGCACATCAACACCACTTTTTCCTTCATGTACACATCCAAAAGCGTCTGAATGAAACCTAATGGCCATGGAATGAGCTTGTTTTTGTGCACTTGCTAATCACTGTATAAAGTAAGACAAGTTCGAATGCTCCTAGCAAAACCGGCTAACTCAAAACTCCAGAGTTATGATCTTCATCCCGTGACACAAAGTTTTTAGACATCTTTAACACCGGAAATTGCCAATAAATCCGCGGGTTCATCAAGTGAGAGCGAGAGGCGAAAAAAAAAAAAAACGGGTCACACGATCAGATCTCCGACCCCGCGCCGGCTCGAGAACTCATTCCGGGTGACCGTCAGCCAACCTCCAGCCCAGAAAACGCAGCCTTCAAGCCCGCTACAGCTCCACCAGGACACGGCTCCAGTACCAAACCCGCTCGGCTCTGCGGTGCCGGAGTGCATGCACACGGAAAAGCCTGGCTTTCAGCGTGACAAAGCGACACACACTCACCGATAACACGCTGATGCGTAGAGGGGCCTCCAGCAAGCACGCCATGTCTCTCTCCCCCTGAGCGAGAGACGATCCGCATACGCACTTTCCACACGTCCGCCCCGACCTGTCAGCTACACCTGCAACTACACTGAATAATTATAATAACAACAACAACAACAAATAATAATAATAATGTGATTATTATTTGTTATATAATTAATAATAATTTATCATTATTATTATTATTATTATTATTATTATTATTATTATTATTTCCTAACCTCACGTCAAAAAATAACAATAATAATCATAAAAATAATTATATAATAATAATAATAATAATAATAATAATAAGCGGAAAAAAATATTATTATTACCTCATCTTACGTCAAATAATAAAATAAGTATAATAATTATTATCATTATCATCATTATTATATGTAATATTTAAAATAATTATTTATGATGTTCATAAAATTATTATATTATACAATAATAATAATAATAGTAGTAGTAAGAAAAAAAATATTACAGTATTATTATTATAGTAGTACTAGTTATTCTACTTTGATTTGCCGTATGACCAAAATTATCTGAAAGCGTTTTTTACAAATAAAAAAAATAATTGTACATTCTATAAACAAATAAAACTACTCGTTTACAAGTTTTCTTATTATTATACAAAGGAAAGTGCGTCTCCAAATTGCCAAAATGCATATACCCAGGCAAATGCGTGAACCTGTCGCGCATGCGCGTTGCACTCTCAGTAAGGAGGTCCAGGTCTTATGCTAAGCGCTGCTATTAGGGGGAAAAAAATAAGCGAATTTTTGTGTAGGGTATAACACGCAGGTAGGTCAATATAAAGTTATTTATTTTACAATGCAATGTTTGTGTATGCACACAATTTACACAAAATGGAATCGTTGTGGTTTAAAGAGGATATAACGGTTAGTGATGTAGTATGTTAGCATGCGTGCTCTGGGAACTAGCCGCCTTCCAAATGTCTCTCTGAGGGTTTTATAGTGCACTAGATAGGCTGCAGAATTAGTGCTCATCTTAGTTCTACTGGGGTGGTGGGTTCCTGATGGAGGGAGACCAAAGATCTAAGAGGATCTTCAGCCACTTCATCAGAAAAACAAACAAATAAACCTGAATATTATTTACACCTCACCTGCTCGAACCTCACATTTTGTTCCTCACGTTCAGTTTCTGTTCGAACCTCACGTTTGTTTACACCTCAATCTTAGTTCCTCTTAGAATCTTACCTTTAGTTCCTATACGAACCTCACATTTAGTTCCCCATGTTTATTTATTTTACACCTCACGTTTAGTTCCTGTTTAAGCCTCACGTTTAGTTCCTGTTTAAGCCTTACGTTTAGTTCCTGTTTAAGCCTCAGGTTTAGTTCCTGTTTAAGCCTTACGTTTAGTTCCTGTTTAAGCCTCACATTTAGTTCCTGTTTAAGCCTCTCACACTTAGATCTTTGGTTTAGTTCCTGTTTAGTTCCTGTTTAAACCTCACGTTCAGTTCCTGTTTAAACCTCAGGTTTAGTTCCTGTTTAAGCCTCACGTTTAGGTTATGTTTAAACCTCTCATGCATAGATCTTTGGTTTAGTTCCTGTTTATGCCTCAGGTTTAGTTCCTGTTTATGCCTCAGGTTTAGTTCCTGTTTAAACCTCAGGTTTAGTTCCTGTTTATGCCTCAGGTTTAGTTCCTGTTTAAACCTCACGTTCAGTTCCTGTTTAAACCTCACGTTCAGTTCCTGTTTAAACCTCAGGTTTAGTTCCTGTTTAAGCCTCACGTTTAGTTCCTGTTTATGCCTCAGGTTTAGTTCCTGTTTAGTTCCTGTTTAAGCCTCACATTTAGTTCCTGTTTAAGCCTCACATTTAGTTCCTGTTTAAGCCTCTCACACTTAGATCTTTGGTTTAGTTCCTGTTTAAGCCTCAGGTTTAGTTCCTGTTTATGCCTCAGGTTTAGTTCCTGTTTAAGCCTCACATTTAGTTCCTGTTTAAACCTCAGGTTTAGTTCCTGTTTAAGCCTCAGGTTTAGTTCCTGTTTAAGCCTCACGTTTAGGTTATGTTTAAACCTCTCATGCATAGATCTTTGGTTTAGTTCCTGTTTATGCCTCAGGTTTAGTTCCTGTTTAAGCCTCACGTTTAGGTTATGTTTAAACCTCTCATGCATAGATCTTTGGTTTAGTTCCTGTTTAAGCCTCACGTTTAGGTTATGTTTAAACCTCTCATGCATAGATCTTTGGTTTAGTTCCTGTTTAAGCCTTACGTTTAGTTCCTGTTTATGCCTCAGGTTTAGTTCCTGTTTAGTTCCTGTTTAGTTCCTGTTTAGTTCCTGTTTAGTTCCTGTTTAGTTCCTGTTTAGTTCCTGTTTAAACCTCAGGTTTAGTTCCTGTTTATGCCTCAGGTTTAGTTCCTGTTTAAACCTCAGGTTTAGTTCCTGTTTAAACCTCACGTTCAGTTCCTGTTTAAACCTCAGGTTTAGTTCCTGTTTAAGCCTCACGTTTAGGTTATGTTTAAACCTCTCATGCATAGATCTTTGGTTTAGTTCCTGTTTAAGCCTCACATTTAGTTCCTGTTTAGTTCCTGTTTAAGCCTCACATTTAGTTCCTGTTTAAGCCTCACATTTAGTTCCTGTTTAAGCCTCACATTTAGTTCCTGTTTAAGCCTCACGTTTAGGTTATGTTTAAACCTCTCATGCATAGATCTTTGGTTTAGTTCCTGTTTAAACCTCAGGTTTAGTTCCTGTTTATGCCTCAGGTTTAGTTCCTGTTTAAGCCTCAGGTTTAGTTCCTGTTTAAGCCTCACGTTTAGTTCCTGTTTAAGCCTCACATTTAGTTCCTGTTTAAGCCTCTCACACTTAGATCTTTGGTTTAGTTCCTGTTTAGTTCCTGTTTAAACCTCACGTTCAGTTCCTGTTTAAACCTCAGGTTTAGTTCCTGTTTAAGCCTCACGTTTAGGTTATGTTTAAACCTCTCATGCATAGATCTTTGGTTTAGTTCCTGTTTATGCCTCAGGTTTAGTTCCTGTTTATGCCTCAGGTTTAGTTCCTGTTTAAACCTCAGGTTTAGTTCCTGTTTATGCCTCAGGTTTAGTTCCTGTTTAAACCTCACGTTCAGTTCCTGTTTAAACCTCACGTTCAGTTCCTGTTTAAACCTCACGTTCAGTTCCTGTTTAAGCCTCACGTTTAGTTCCTGTTTATGCCTCAGGTTTAGTTCCTGTTTAGTTCCTGTTTAAGCCTTACGTTTAGTTCCTGTTTAAACCTCACGTTCAGTTCCTGTTTAAGCCTCTCACACTTAGATCTTTGGTTTAGTTCCTGTTTAAGCCTTACGTTTAGTTCCTGTTTATGCCTCAGGTTTAGTTCCTGTTTAAGCCTCACATTTAGTTCCTGTTTAAACCTCAGGTTTAGTTCCTGTTTAAGCCTCAGGTTTAGTTCCTGTTTAAGCCTCACGTTTAGTTCCTGTTTAGTTCCTGTTTAGTTCCTGTTTAAACCTCAGGTTTAGTTCCTGTTTAAGCCTCACGTTTAGGTTATGTTTAAACCTCTCATGCATAGATCTTTGGTTTAGTTCCTGTTTAAACCTCACGTTCAGTTCCTGTTTAAACCTCACGTTCAGTTCCTGTTTAAGCCTCACATTTAGTTCCTGTTTAAGCCTTACGTTTAGTTCCTGTTTATGCCTCAGGTTTAGTTCCTGTTTAGTTCCTGTTTAGTTCCTGTTTAGTTCCTGTTTAGTTCCTGATGTGCACTGGCTGGTGGAAGGTATTATTCAGGGGAGAAGAAAGCGCCGGTCCTGACCATCTTCATCGGTGGCAACCATGAAGCTTCGAACCATCTGCAAGAGCTTCCGTATGGCGGCTGGGTGGCTCCGAACATATACTATTTGGGTAAGACATTCTGGGTAACATTTGTGCGTGTTGCTTCTTGTCTGTGTTTCTAGATGATGAGAAAAATGAAAAATCTTTTACATATGTAAATGTATTATAGATCCTCAGTTAGACAGGCAGAGGCAACAGTGGCAAGGGAAAACTCCCTGAAAAGTCATGAGGAGGAAAAAAAAAGCGGGGAACCAGATTGTAGAAGGACATTTTTCTTATAAATTATAAATCGTTACTTTTCCAGAGCCGAAGCATGACGTGGGATAGAACAATTGTCTGGAGGTGATATTCCACCATATTATATTGCCAGGCCTGATAGCATTTTATACAGTTTGTGTAGCAGCACCACACTTTGACTCTGGGTTCTGCTGGAACCAGGTATCGCCTGAACTCAGCACTGGACTATGAATCATTTATTGTGTTTGTTTTGCAATTGTGTATGATTTATTGTGGCTATAATGTATATAATTTTTATCACAAGACTCTTCCTTAATCAACTCAGTTTATGTGAAAAGACTCTGTTACTTTTAACATACAAATCTATTAATAGAATGATAATAATGAGTCAAACACTGATTGAATTTATTCAAATTATCATGAGCCCAAAACCTTCTTTTCAACTACTTCAAAACTAAAATTTGCAAACAAGGCCACAGGTGTTGTGTCGAGTTCGAATCAGGAGTTTCTTCATCATTTATTCCTCTGTAAATGTTCTGCTTGCTGTTGAACTGATGCTGAACTGTATGTTAGTGTGAGTAGATTCCACCAAGCGCCAGTTAAAACAAGTTTAAAACAGAGCGCACGCTCGACCCTGATTGGTGGATTGCTGCGCGATTGACCGGTTAAGTTTTTATCCTCGTAAATAAAAAGGAACGTCTGAATGTAGCTGAGTAAAAAGTGATATTTGACTTTGATATGTAGTGAAGTAAAAGTCTCCCCAGATGTAAATACCTCAGTAAAGTACAGATACGTGAAAAAGCTACTTTAGAACAGTAATGAATACCATTCACTTTGTTCAAAACAAACACTGTCTGGCTAAACCGACATTCTCAGTACAAACAAGTAAAAGATTTTATAGGAATAAGTCTATTCTATGATTCGTCGGGACACTGTTGGGTTTCTGTATATAGAATTTCATGAGACTGTTAATATGAATGGAATCTGTAATTTATGAGCTCCATACCCTTTTTTTTAACAACACTACACCGTTTCACTTCCTGCAGGTTATGCCGGCGTCGTGCGCTACAGAGGTATACGGATCGGTGGCCTTTCCGGGATTTTCAAAACGCACGATTACCGAAAAGGTAACACACATGCTCCAGCTGTATGACCCTTTTCAATCCCACAACGTAGCTGTTAGAGTTGAATATAATATCTGTTTCCAGGGCACTATGAGTTTCCACCATACAGCCAAGAAACCCTGCGCAGCGTCTACCACATCCGAAACAGCGACGTCTTTAAGCTTAAACAGGTAACACGCCTTCCCACAGGAATTATAAACAGCGAGTGTGGAGACTGTGATGGGGAAATAATCAACACGTATAAATAGTGTAGTGTGACTCGAATAGATGGCACTCGAAGCTTTCACACAATATTAAGAGTGTTACTGGGGCACATTTATGTTAATAAACACATTCACATTAGAGAAGCGCTCAGAATACATCCTCATACTAGCACAAGCGAATGTAGTGATTATGTAGTTAATTGAAAAACACAGTGATGCAGAACGATGTTAAAGGTTCTTCTTTTTATCCCAGTTTTCCCCTCAATGTATTCACAATGTGTGTAAGGAATAACTCCCAGTTACCTGAACGTTCAGTTCCTGTTAGAAACTCGCATTTCGTTCCAGACCGAACCTCACATTTAGTTCCTCACTATTAGTTCCTCACGTTTCATTCCAGATTGAACCTTACGTTTAGTTCCTCACTATTAGTTTCTCACGTTACGTTCCAGATCGAACCTCACGTTTAGATCCTGTTCCAACCTCACTTTTAGTTCCTCACATTTAGTTCCTAAACAAACCTCACGTTAAGTTCCTAACTATTAGTTCCTCACGTTTATTTCCAGATCGAACCTCACGTTTATTTCCAGATCGAACCTCACGTTTAGATCCTGTTCCAACCTCACTTTTATTTCCTCACATTTACTTCCTGATCGAACCTCACATGTAGTTCCTCACATTTAGTACCTGTTGTATATAGTAGTATAATCACTGTTCCATCCTGCAGTCACAAGAGACATTGTGGAGGAGAGATCAGTAACTGCAAACGTAATCGCAGCACATAATTATTGCATGTTTATTATTTATATTTATATGCTTATTGTATGTGTGAAATATTTGTAATCTAAGTTTTTTGGGGGTTTTTTTGTTTGTTTTTTTTCCCCTCCTGTCCTGTTGTCAGGTCCGCATGCCCATAGATGTGTTCATGACGCACGACTGGCCACGAGGCATCTACCACTATGGAAGCACAGAGCAGTTACTGAGGAAGAAGAAGTTCCTGCGTGAGGAGGTGGAGTCGGGCACACTGGGCAGTCCGGCCGCCGCCGAGCTCCTCGATCACTTACAGCCCTCCTACTGGTTCTCTGCACATCTGCACGTCAAATTCGCTGCAATGATGCAGCACGAGGTATAAATTCATCATTATAAGAAGTTTTAACTCGGGGGTCAAAACAAGGGCTCCTACCCACCTCTTCTTTCCCTGTGATACATACATACATACAGTGAGGAAAATAAGTTTTTGAACACCCAACTATTTTGCAAGTTCTCCCACTTAGAAATCATGGAGGGGTCTGAAATTGTCATCGTAGGTGCATGTCCACTGTGAGAGACATAATCTAAAAAAAAAAATCCAGAAATCAGTTGTATGATCAGAAGTATGATTTTTTTTTAACTATTTATTTGTATGATACAGCTGCAAATAAGTATTTGAACACCTGAGAAAGTCAATGTTAATATTTGGTACAGTAGCCTTTGTTTGCAATTACAGAGGTCAAACGTTTCCTGTAGTTTTTCACCAGGTTTGCACACACTGCAGGAGGGATTTTGGCCCACTCCTCCACACAAATCTTCTCTAGATCAGTCAGGTTTCTGGCCTGTTGCTGAGAAACGCGGAGTTTGAGCTCCCTCCAAAGATTCTCTATTGGGTTTAGGTCTGGAGACTGGCTAGGCCACGCCAGAACCTTGATATGCTTCTTACAGAGCCACTCCTTGGTTATCCTGGCTGTGTGCTTCGGGTCATTGTCATGTTGGAAGACCCAGCCTCGACCCATCTTCAATGCTCTAACTGTGGGAAGGAGGTTGTTCCCCAAAATCTCGCAATACATGGCCCCGGTCATCCTCTCCCTAATACAGTGCAGTCGCCCTGTCCCATGTGCAGAAAAACACCCCCAAAGCATGATGCTACCACCCCCAAATTCAACAAATTCCAGTAGCATCCACAAACTTCTGCAATAAATAACTAATGTAAAGGTAATAAACTTTAGTTAAAGTATAAGAAGTCCTGTGCAAAAACAGCGTTTTAACAGGTCCTGTGTGAACCCGGATGTTAAGGTGCATAGTGTACAGTGTGTGTTACAGTTCAGAACAGTGAGGAATGTCAGCAGTGACTGAAAGAGTCGCATGGGATGGGGAGGAAGAACTTTCTCAGTCTGTCAGTGGAGCAGAGCAGTGACAGGAGCCCTCTCTGTCACCTCTGCCTGGAGATGATGCTGTGCAGTGGATTGTCCATGATTGACAGAATCCTGCTCAGCCCCTGATAGAACATCTGCAGCAGCTTTTTGCAGATGTTGAAGGATGCCAGCTTTCTGAGGAAGTACAGCCGGCGCTGTCCTCTCCTGCACATAGCGCCCGTGTCAGCAGTCCAGGTGGTTGAAGTCATACCATGCAACAAAGTCCTGGATCAGTGTCCTGTACTTCTCCTCCTGTCCCCTCCTGATGCAGCCCACTATAGCAGTGTCATCCACAAACATTTGCACGTGGCAGGAGTCTGAGTTATAAAAAAAAAAAAAAAGTCTGACGTGTACAGGGTGAACAGGACGGGAGAGAGCACAGTCTCTTGCAAACACTCCCGTTCTGCTGACCACTGTGTCAGATCTACTGTACTGAGGTACTGATGTACTGAGGACTGCCTGTTAGGGACTACCTTGCGCTGGAGAGCTGAATGACGTCAGGGCGACTGGCCTGAAGTCATTCAACACTCCAGCGCATGGTTTCTTCAGAACTGGGATGATACAGGATGATTTCCACAGCCGATGGACTCCTGTTCCAGACTCAGGTTAAAGATGCGCTGTAGAGGGTCTCCCAGCTAAAAAACTCAATCTGTTGCATAGCAGGGTACAGTTCTTACCAGAACAATAACATCCATACAGAAGTTGGTGTAGTCGGTTGTGCGCTCCACAACCAAAGTCTGCTCTGCATTAGGAGACCACTTTCTGAATGAGTGTGTGGTTGTGGGTAGTCTCCTCACGCTTGGTTTGTAGCGAGGCTGAAGGAGAACAATGCTGTGTCCAAACACTCACATATAGCCAGAAGTTCAGTGTCCCTGCAGCAGTTGGAGATTTTTATGCTCACATGCCCAGGATTACACCACCTCTCGAATAAACCTGTTTCATCTTGTGAAAATCCATATCCATAGGATAGATGGAAATCGGATGCAACGATAGCACAAAAAACACAAACAGCTCAAGAAAGAGCAAGGCTCACACAGAGCCGCTGGAAAAGGCTGCCACTCGTGGAGGTGCCGGAAGCTCGAAGCTGGTCTCTCTATCTCCAGGAAGATGCAGCTCTACCTCTGCAATGTTAATCTATATTCCACGTGACTCTCAGGACACGCCTCGGTCTTTTTGCGTGTTGCGATACGTCATATTCACATAGCAGTAGAGGTGCTGAGAGAATGCGCTTGAGAAACCGTTTAACGAAGAGAAATCAATCTACATATGAAATATTGGTCACAAATTATTGGTCATTTTTGAAAAAATAAAAGTATAGCGCTAATACTAATAATTATATATGAATTAATCGTTTTTTAATGATTCAAATATGTGAAAAATTATGCATCGTAATACCAAAGAGAACTTGTATTCAATGTATTAGGTGAATCTTACCTTTCCTAATGTGATGGAGTTTCACTGTAATATCTGACCCAAGATATTTTGTTTCTATGTTCATAGGCGAAGGGTAATGCTGCTCCTAAGACGACCAGATTCCTCTCTCTGGACAAGTGTCTTCCTTACAGAGACTTTCTTCAGGTAGAATGCTAAGGCAGTAACACTGTATCTCCACTACATGGTATTATACAGTTACAGGGTTTCTATGCATTTTAAAAAAGTATAGACTGATGGGTCTGGTTCCTCTCAAGGTCTCTTCTTCCTTATACCATCTAAGGGGGTTTTTCCTTGCCACACTCGCCCCAGGCTTGCTCATCAGGGATAAATACACATCATTTACCTACATAAAAATTCTGTTGAAAAAAGTAGTTTCCATACTATTACACTATTCGGTTTTCTAACATATAAAAAGAAAAACGTTCTGCACACAAGCAAAACGTAAGACACTTCAACCTGCGTCATTTTCCCCTGCCGTTCATTTACTCTTTGAAGTTTCGTTACAGTGACAAAAAATGTGGAAAGACTCCCTTTTCACCATCCGCACGAAAACAGCATTTTTTAATTTTTAATTGACTAAAAATGCTGTGTTCAGTGTGGACGGAAGGCAAAAACAGAAAAACGTGTGTTTTCAGGTTAAAACGTAACAGTGTGGACATGGCCAAAAGCTGTTTTTTCTCTCTGTGTTAGACTGGATCTGCACAGCTGTGATTGGTTGTTACGTTGTGCGGCAGCAGTTGCCATGACAGTGTAGCACCCCGTGACCGTGTGACCAAACTCATGAAAAACATCCGAGATTGAGACTCCGACATACATCAGAGATTGTAACGCAACGCATGTTATAGCAGGAATTTGAAATAATTATTTCAGAAGTAAAAAATTCAGCAGATTTGAGTCTGGAAAAGTATCGAATTTTGCAATGAAACGTGTGTAGGAACCCTGATTATTCTAAGCGGAGCGAATTCCATGCCAATTATGCCATGTACGTGTGGGTAAGGTGGACTATTAGCTAATGAATACGTTTTAACGTTGTAGGTGGTGGAGATCGCAGATAGACCCGGCTCCTCTGAACAGCTGGAGTATGATCCTGAGTGGTTAGCTATCTTGAAGGCCACCACTCGCCTTCAGAAACCGTCACCAAACATCTGGCACCCGCCTGAGAATAACGGCCTTCACTCTCGGTAAGGCTTTTCCACACATATGCACTACCTGGTGTTGCAGCACACTGCGAGAACAGTTTGAGTTTTCGTATCGCACCGAGGCTCACAGAATGTATAAACGTGGTTTGTTGCAGTGAAATTTGTATAATGAAGACAATGATTGTGATATCCTTGCCTGCTAAGGTTCACTCTTGCTATTCACGCTCCGGACTCCACCCTCATTTCACAATCTGGCACTTAAACACCACCTAATGCCACAAATTACATAGGATTTTATACGTGTACTTGCTCTGGGTAAACCAAGTATACGTTCAAGTCACATGTCTAGCACAAGCCAAACCCTGTTCTTCATACATGTATAGATATTATACACTAGAGGTCAACCGATGTGTTTTTCTCGGGCCGATGCATATATTTAGGAATCAGGGCAGCCAATGTATGATAGAGAATTTTTTGGCCCGATTTCCCCCCTTCATCGAATTATATCTAACCTTTAATTAATAAAATGTGATGCAGAAATTTGCTTCAATTAAAGATTTATTGAACAACACAAGCCTCTTTAATCAGTGCACCAGGTTTAGATACGTGTGCCTACCTGTAGCCTACAGCCATGTTCACACAAGTTTTCATTTGCAAACCGATATTCTTCTCCCCGTTTTTGGTCTTCTGTCCACACTGAGACCACCTCGAAAATGTAGCTGTTGAAATGTATAAGGCTAGTTTAAGAACAAAGGATAAGAACTTTAACCCAGGACAGGCCAAGCTGATGGTCGGCCGACAGGGAGGTGGTTTTTGAGTGTCGGTTTTCCGGTGTGTTCCGCACCTTTGGCTCTGGTCGGACAGAGAAAGAGAACTTTGGCGATTCAGCTCAGCTCGACCTCTATTGTACACCGCTGCCTCTAGTCTTCTGTACACGTCAAAGTGAGTCCTCAGCTGACCTCATTGTGCTCTTCTTTCAGTTGGGACTACAGTGTATCAGAGGAAGCCATGTTGGAGATAGTGAGTGCTTTAAATGGTGATCTCAGCATCCCTGAGAACTTCAGTCCAACCGTTCCCGCTTATGACCCTTCCCGCCCTCAGCACCACGCCCCTCCGGCCTACTGCACCAACCCCCAAACCACTGAGCTGTGTGCCACCCTGGGCCTCGTCGACATCTACGCCCTGGCAGGCCAGAGTGCGCAGATCTCTACATCCTGCAGAGAGGAAGGAGAAGACGAGGACGACGAGGACAACCAGAGCTCGGGTAGCACAGACGAAACCAGCGAGTACCCCACTGACACCTCGATGCTCTCAAACTCCTACAACCCTGATGAGATCACCCTCGAGGATGAGTGGGAGAAGGGGGGGGAAGAGGAGGAGGAGGAGAAGGATGGAGGAGAGGTACAGAAGACCGGGACGGATGCAGTGGTTCCCGAGGCTCCATTAGGAGCCCAGGACAGTGATCGGGACAGCAGCCCCCAGCGAGACGCTGTGGGCAGACTCGTTTTACCAGCTCCTCGCAACACATCCGAGACGGACGAGCCCTTAGATATGCCTCTCAGATGTCCTCCGCCTTCTGCACCATGTTTCTCGCATACAAGCTCAGAAGAAGAGGGCGCCACAGCACCAGCGAGAGTCCCTAAGCGCCATAGTGGAGAAACCAAGGGAGCATTAACCCCTACAGGCAGCACCCCAAAGATCAAACGGCGCAATCAGACCATCTATGCAGCAGCTGACGACGAGGAGAGTTAGAAAAGGAGTGAGTGATATTGTATAGACTGGTGCAAAATCATTTTTTGTTTACCTAAGAGAGCTTTTAGTTGTTTTTTATGATTGTATTCATTTAAGTGCATTACTTTAATGAATGAGCTGTTATGGGTTTTAGATAACAAAGCTGTTATTATGGGCTTTTTTTTTTTGTTTCTTAAATGCAATCATTGTCATACAAGTGTATGATTCTTAGTGTCTCCATCCTGTGTTTATTGTTCATGATAAATTTCTTTTCGTGTTTTTCCTGATCAGTCACCTTTTTAGACAAGCTGCGAGTGTTTACTAAAGTAGAAGCATTCAGGACAAACATAACCTTCAGTAGGGTTAATTACAAAATCCACAATAAAACACACAATGGATTGGGTCGAGTATATTAAAACGTCTGCGATTCCTTTCACCCACAACACTCTTTACAAAGAATAGTGTGAAATGCATATAAATAAAAAATGCATTCAGTAAGCAGCAGTTCAGGTAGACACACCTGGTTTATGAAAGAGAAGACTAGCAAGACTGGTTTAAGCTGACCGGAAGGATACAGGAACTCAATAAGCCTTTACAAGCAGGGTGATGGAATAAAAATACCCCCCAACATACAACCTTGAGGTGGATGAGCTACACATCGGGTAGCAGAAGACCACATCAGGTTCCACTCCTGGAATCAGAGATGAAACTGGAAAGAAATATCATATATACCTTTTTTTTTTTTTTTTCCCCCATCTGTTTTTTAAGAGGGTTAACTATTTGATTGCGTGCCTTTATGAAGGCAGAACACTTATGTATTAAAGTGCAGGATGTGCAGGGAAATGCGAAATTTTGAACTTTGAACTAGGAGTGGGCGACCCCCGGAGCGTCGATCATCGTTCAGAAGCTCGTTTAGAAGCCCCTCTATTAGATATAATGGAGAAGTGCAGTGGTGCCCAACAGGCGCTTGCTGTAAAGCATTTTTTTTTTTAAGAATGATGATGGTGTGAGTGCTGCCCAAACTGTGTCATTACCAGTTTGGACATCATGATTGTGTCCCGTCTGCCAGTGGTGGACGAAGTACACAAATTATGTGATACAGTAGCTAACATAAAAAAATTTTGCCTTCAAATGTACTTAAGTATCCAAAATACTGTGATTTATTATGGCTATAATTGTCTCTCTCTCCCTAATTTAAAACTTCACTCCCTACACCATTATGAAAAAGGTTTTATCCACTCAAATAAAAAGGAACGACTGATTTCGTAAAATGTAAAAAGTAAGATATTTGACTTTGAAATGTAGTGAAGTAAAAGTTTCCCTGGACGGAAGCACTTCAGTACAAATACGTGAAAAAGCGTGTTCCACTAGATTGTGGTGTGCGCTTGTGGACATTTGTGTTCATCAGCCAAAAGGGTGTTAGTAAAGTCAGGTACTGATGTAGGTGAAGGTGAGAAGGTCTGGGGTGCAGTCAGTGTTCAGAGCTCTATAGCAGGAGATCTTCCTCTCCAAACCCTGTAAACCAGATTTTTATGGAGCTGGCTTTGTGCATATTGCCATGCTGGAACAGGTTTGGGTTTCCAAGTGCAAGTGAAAGACATCCAATACAATTGTGTGCCTCCAGCTTTGTGCTAACAGTTTGGAGAAGAACCACATATGGCAGGAAAGGTCAAGTGTCCCATTTATTTTGTCCATACAGTGTATCTGTGAGAACTTATGTTCATTCCATCACAAAAGCATTTGGGAAAACTAATGTTGAGCAGTTCATCCCAAATAGTAAGGTCACTCAACTTCTACACCAACCTTGGCCTTCATGGAGCACACTTTGTTTGCAGGGGCGCAGTCATGCTGGAACAGGTTTGTGTCTTTTATGGTTGTTGTGGTCAAGTGACATTGTAGTGGATCACAAGCTAAACTTGATGGATCACTGGAGAGGTTTCTGGATTTTAGATGGACCAGAAAATGAATCAATGCCAGAGACGTTTTATTACAATTCAACCATACAAAACTAACAGGAAGCAATTTGAACTTGTATCCAATCATTTGCTTCACTCGTTTTTATTACTTTATTACTTTTTTCCCCCCCAATGGCGAGTCTGTTCACATTTGTCTCACTCTACCTTTATGTCAGTGTTGGGAGTTGAAAGGGTGGAGGGTGAAGAACAAAGGGGAAAAGGTGTCTGTGGTCTCCATTATTGATGTACACGGTGGACTGTAAGATGTTTACAGGTGTGGCCATTAAGAATGCCGTCACAGGAAAATGGGTCCCATGACTTGCCGTGGCAAACCGTGGCACGTAATGAAGCTCTGGCACTACCCGTAGGCAGGGGCGCAATTAACAGTTTTAAGGGGGGTATGCAAGACAGAATTTTGGGCCCCCACACATATATATATACAATGTTATACAATGTTATATTATTAATAATTAAATAATTTTTATTGTTAAAGAAATGTAATAATTTGCTATTGCATATGTTACCATATAAATGATATAATGAATATAAATGATTTAAATTTTTTAATTAAACATTTTTTTAATTAATCAACCGACTAAATACCACAACGAGCTTCTAAACACATTTTAACTTGTGCTGTAGACAAACCTCATGCTTTTATTTTTATTCATGAGTAAACACTCTCTCAAAGTCAAAAAATAAATAAACATTTTCATCCTATTTTATTTACAGGGAATTTTATTTCACCACAGTGTTATTATTTAAAATATATGTGTGTATGTAATTTTTAAAATAAAAAAATTTGAATTGATGATTGTGGGGCCCCCTAGCGTTCTCTTGGGCCCATATGCCTGGCATACTCTGCACCCCCCCTAACGGCGCCCCTGCCCGTAGGGGGCAGTCATGTTTCATTCTCAGTTATAGCGTGTACTGAAGCCAATAATCTGCAGCCGCATATTGACAATGTGACAGCAGTGAAGTGTATAGTAGGAACAACAGACTGGTTCATGGTGAAGGTTGGGTTGCAAGGATCGGCTCTGAGCCCTTTCCTACTTGCAGTAGTGATGGACAGGTTGACGGACGAGATCAGACAGGAGTCTCCATGGACTATGATGTTTGCGGATGATATTGTGATAAGTGGTGAGTGTAGGAAGCAGGTTGAGAAGAGCCTGGAGAGGTGGAGGTACACACTGGAGAGAAGAGGAATGAAAGTCAGTAGGAGTAAGACAGAATACATGTGTGTGAATGAGAGGGAGGGCAGTGGAGTGATGCGGTTGCAGGGAGAAGAGGTGGAAAAGGTGGAGGAGTGCAGGCACCTGGGGTCAACAGTGCAGAGTAATGGAGAGTGTGTTAGAGAAGTGAAGAAAAGAGTGCAGGCAGGGTGGAGTGGGTGGAGAAGAGTGACAGCAGGAGTGATTTGTGATAGAAGAGTATCTGTAAGAGTGAAAGGGAAAGTTTATAGGACTGTGGTGAGACCTGAGATGTTGTATGAATTAGAGACAGTGACATTGAGTAAAAGGCAGGAGGTGGAGCTGGAGGTAGCAGAGCTAAAACAGTTTTTTATGTCGATACCAGGAGCTCATTCACCAGAAAAGAGCCCATAAAAATTTTTTTTACTTTTTTGCAGTTTATCAATACATCAGATTTTTCTGGAGATCTTGGTCAAAGGTGCCTCAAAGTTAAAATGCCGGAGGAGAGGGTTTCTTTGATGCAAATCTTAAAAAATACCAAGAATCGGCCGGGAAACGCTCTCTTCATCGCAGAAAGCACAGCTTTATTTGACTTTCCAGTTCACACGAGTGTTAACAGGAGATCAAATCTATTTCTCTCTCTCACACACACACACACACATACAATGGATTGTGAAAGACAAGACAATGACTTCAATCCATGTAAATGCTTCTCCATCGTTCCTTAAACGACGATAAAATCGGATCAGCAAACTGTAAAATTACAGATTCAAAATAATTTTTAAATAAACAATTGATTATTACTTCTTTTAACACAAACGGCAACAACGAACGAGCATCCATAAAACGTGACGATAAAAACGTTTTTTTTAAACAAACAGCAACGTGTTGCAAGTTATTGGTGCGTTCCGGGTCCGAGGATCTCAATCCAGTCGTTTTCTCCCCACCCCCACCCCCCATCTCTAAACGCACCCTGTAGCGCTGTGCAGAACAGTGTTGAAGCTCTTTGGGTGCGTTTACAGCTGGGAGTGAAACCGAGACTGGGCTTGAAACCCTCAAGGACGCTGCCATACATCTGCCAACTCAAAGCATCCCGAGCAGGCCTAAAACAAAGAACACGGAGAGTAGGCACTTCTGTTTTGTTTGTTTTTTTCCTTCCAACATTATTGTTTTTCTTTCTTTCTTTCATTCTTTTTTTTTTTTAACTCAACCACCATTTTCCTCTGTGCAGTTTTTGTGTAGTTGTAGTTGCTTCAAGACAAACAGCACAAGAAGAAGACTGGATCTGGATCTGTGCGTCAAGCGACAGATTTTCACGTAGGATTGCTACCAATCGTATAGTTATGTTACTAACACTAGTACGTTACAGACGGCCGCATCAGTAGTTTTCCGACGGGACAGGAATCGCAAAGCAAATATGACCGGATGACTGGAGAGCACGCGAGAAGAAGGGAAAGGAAACCGGGAAGACATTTCCTGTCCGGGATTTCACAGCTGTAGAAGAAGGTAAAGTCTACACGCATGCAGGATGATAATTTCCGTCTTCAAGTTCATCGTGGTGCTCTGGGGTGGGTGCGTGATGAACCCAGGGAGGGGTGGAGCTTAAGGTGTTTCTTTTTTAGTGTTGAGAAGCTGTTAGGAGATTGGCTTCCTCCCTTTCTTTGTTCTTGTCGAAGCTCTGCCATTCCCAACTGCTTGAGTAGGCAAAAAGAAATGCTGGCAAAATAAACAGGAACAGACATCCACCATTAAGTGCCATTTTTTTTATAGATATATATATATATAGAGAGAGAGAGAGAGAGAGAGCGAGAGAGTCCTGTAATCTACAGTACAAGTGTTTTCACCAATTCTCTGTTCAGATAAATCGCTTTTCAATACCAGGGAGGGTATATCCAAACCTCTTTTTCTTTTTTCCCTTTTTTTCTCTCATTCACTCTGTTAGACATTTCTTTCTTTCTTTCTTTCTTTCTCTCTCTCTCTCTCTCTCTCTCTCTCTCTCTCTCAGGTCAGTCTTGGAGGTGAAAGGGTAGAAGGTGGGGAACCAAAGGGGAAAAGGTGTCGGTGGTCTCCCTTATCGATGTACAGAGTGGACTAAGAGATGTTTAGTTCCCACAGCAGCTTCGGGTGGACTGGGCGTCCGGGTCCTGCAGGTTGACTCCCCTGTGCCGGGCGGCGTGCGTCGGGTTCTGAGTGTCTGTTTTCGGCATCTTCTTTGCTGCATATGTTTAAAAAAAAAATTTAACGTTAAAACTCAGTTTTATTTCCAGGTTCTGCTAATAAGATGCAGTTGATAAGGAAATAGAACAAAGGACAAGAAACATGGAGGCTCACCAATGGCCAGGAATAGATCGTTCACGTTCATAGCGGTCTTGGCCGACGTCTCCATGAACAACAAGCCTGTGTCTTCAGCGTACGTCTGAGCCTCCTGGAAAAGGACCAGAAAGATTTTTAATGTACAATCTGCAAAAACCCACCATGAAAAAAAAATGGACGAAAGTATTGAGATTTTTCCAGGGTTATGTGGTGCTTTTCCAAACTGTTACCACAAAGTTAGAGGCACACAATTGTATAGGATGCTGTGGCATTAAATTTTCCCCTTCGATGCCTAAACTAGGAGACCCAAATCTATTCTAGCATGACAAGACCACTGTGCACGAAGCCACATCCATGAATACATGGATTACATGGGTTTGAGTGGAAGATCTCTGACCAAGACCTCTCACCAACACCTTTGGGATTTACATTTATGGAATTTTGGCAGACGCCCTTATCCAGAGCGACTTACAACTGAACAGTTGAGGGTTAAAGCCTTGTTTAAGAAATCTAGAGGAACATTTGTGTTCATCAGCCACAAGAGTGTTAGTTAAGTCAGGCACTGATGTAGGTGAGGAGTTCTGGGATGCAGTCAGTGTTCACATTCATCCCAAATATATATATATATATATATATATATATATATATATATATATATATATATATATATATATATATATATATATATATATATATATATATAAAAATACATGTAATCAAATATACATGATATTGTGTAAATCATCATCATCATCATCTTTTGGCTGCACCTGGATGTTCACTACAGCGGATCATCCGTCTCCATACCTCCTGTCCTCTACATCTGCCTCTTTTACACCAACTACCTGCATGTCTTCCTTCACCACATCCATGAACCCCCTCCTTAGTCTTCCTCTTTTCCTCCTTCCTGGTGGCTCCATCCTCAGCATTCTCCTACTGATATACCCCATGTCCCTCCTCTGCACATGTCCAAACCATCTCAATCTCTCCTCCCTCACCTTGTCTCCAAAACGTCCTACATGCGCTGTCCCTCTAATAAACTAATTTCTAATCCTGTCCATCCTCATCACTCCCAACGAAAACCTCATCTTCAGCTCTGCTACCTCCAGCTCCACCTCCTGTCTTCTACTCAACGCCACTGTCTCTAAACCATACAACATCACAGGTCACACCACAGTCCTATAAACTTTCCCTTTCACTCCTGCAGATACTCTTTTATCACAAATCACTCCCGTCACTCTTCACCACCTACTCCACCCTGCCGGCACTCTTTTCTTCACTTCTCTAACACACTCTCCATTACTCTGCACTGTTGAACCCAGGTACCTGAACTCCTCCACCTTTTCCACCTCTTCTCCCTGCAACTGCACCACTTCACTGCCCTCCCTCTCATGTGTTACTCCTACTGACTTTCATTCCCCTTCTCTCCAGTACGTACCTCCACCTCTACAGGCTCTTCTCAACCTGCCCCCTACTCTGACCACAAATAACAATATCATCCGCAAACATCATAGTCCAGGGAGACTCCTGTCTGACCTCGTCCAACAACATGTCCATCACCACTACAAACAGGATAGGGCTCAGAGCCGATCCTTGATGCAGTCCAACCTCCACCTTGAACCAGTCTGTCGTTCCTACTGCACACTTCACTGCTGTCACACTATGTAATATATACATAAATGAAAACCTCTTGAAGTTTTTTTTTAAGATTATAAAACAAATCCTGAGTTCAGATATTCGTAACGACACGTCAATAAGCTCGAACACGCTCAGAAAATATTTTAGTTTTTGTTTAGGATTCCAACTTGACTTCAAAATTCAGTGTGACATTTCAATAATCGATTTACTCAATATGAAAATACCTTTCATGTATCAAAGCAGAAAAAGACAACTGTGACTAATGATACATGCCCTTAACCTTTGAAATCTAATAATCCTCCAATAAATCCATGCCCTTCTGGACTAATAAACAAACAGCCGTATCAGCATTCACTAGCAAAGAACCCAATTTGACCTTTCAGATGTTTCTGTCTAACCAAACCTCTTTAAACACAGTGGCAGGATGAGATGTCACGGAACAGCACCTCGTACTCCACCAGTCTCTTCTCCGCGAGGTCGGACTTGTTTCCTGCCAGCGCGATGACGATGTTGGGACTTGCCTGCCTCTGGAGTTCCTTCACCCAGGCCTTTGCTCGCTCAAACGTCTCCTACAGAGTCAAGCACAGAAAGCAATGGAATATAATGAGCTGAGGAATAAATATGCAGTAATGTGTAGATTAAGTACATTATACAGACAAAAGTTTGTGGACACCTGAGCATATGGTAAGTATGTTAACATCCTATAAAAAGACACAGTCCCCAAATTCTGTTATAATGACCTCCACTCTTCTGGGTAGATGTTCCGCTAGATTTTGGAGTGTGTTTATGTAGATTTTGCTCAAAGGCCTGGGGTGCAGTCAACATTCACATCCATCCCAAAGGTGTTCAATAGGTTTAGAAGGTTAGAATTCTATAGCAGGCCATTTAAGGTCTTCCACTCCAACTGATGTATATTCAAGGAGCTCACTTCTTCTCCTAGTTCAAGTGAGGGGAACATTTCAAGCAGTGGCATCGAAATACATCCTATATAACTGTGTTTTGGAAATAACCACATATAGCTAAAACATCAGGTGTCCAAATACTTTTAACCATTCTGTGTTATAATATTTACAGGTTAAGCTTTTCTACCCACCGGTTTTGTAATATCAAACACTACGATAGCTGCCTGGGCCCCGCGATAGTACATAGGGGCCAGGCTGTGGTAGCGCTCCTGTCCGGCTGTGTCCCAAATCTCGAACTTCACCGTGGTATCGTCCAGGCAAACTGACTGAGCCAAGAAAGCAGCTAAGGGAACATCATAGACAGGAAGGAAGAAGTTACATGAGGAACCTCTGTTACTGATGCAATCACAGAGAAATCCTTTCTTTGATTTTGTGAGACATTTGCATTCTATTGTATCTTTAGGGTAGGACATTTAATCTAAACCTAGAACGATAAGTGATATCTTGTCTCAGAATTCAGCTAAAAAAACAAAACAAACGAAAGGTTGCTAATAAAATTTAAAAGATTTCCACAATAAGGAAGTCATTTGTCAATATTTTAGATTCCAAAATGGAGAAAAGGGAAGTGAACGTTGACTATGAAGCCCCGCTCTTGAGCAGTGTGTTTAGAGAATGCTTCATGTTCAACATCAGAGATGATGATTACAAAGTGGTTGGGGCATACATTTTCTTTACACCACCAGGAAACCATCACAAAGATCTAATCGTAAAGAAATTGCTCTTGTGTGTGTTTCGATTTATTTATTTGTATCAGTGGTGCACCATGCGTTCCACACCTAGGCCTTCAGTGGTGTCTTATCTGCGGCAATCCACCTCTTAATACCATCGTTATGATGGCTATCGGAACCATCAATATTATAAAACAGAGCACTGCATCACAGACGGGTATCTCATACAGACCCATGCCATTACTAAAGCATTCACACAATTAACACAATCTCCAGCACAAGCATTGATGTTAACCTCATAAAACCACACCGGGTTTCTTGTGCAATTTCCGGCATTGCGGTTTTCTTGGGGATTCGAAATGAACGTAAATTGTGTGTTTTTGTGCAAATTCTACGACCGCAAAACTTTTGTGCATTAAAATACAAATATGTGCAATACCACTTCTGTAACTTCTGTGCAATATTATTTCCTATTCTTTATAAAAAATAAAAAATAAAAAAAACAAGCAATAACACTTTTTTAAAATTATTTTTAATATTTTTTTTTACCTTATGTTTATTTGTATTTTTTTATTTAAAGTGCAACTAGAAGCTTTTTTTCACCAAAACAAATTCCTTGAATGTGCAAACATAGTTGAAAATAAAGCGCTTTTCCTAATTCTGATTCAAAAGTAAAAATGGTTTGTGAACAGTATTTGCACTGTTTGGGCCGACCTTTCCTCATGCGTTTTTTTTTTCCCCCCAAAAGTCTCTCTTGTAAATGCCCTTGTAAGTGTATCTACGACCAAACCGATTTCTTCTCCTCTTTCAGCCGTTATGGAATGAAAAATCAGCTATTAAATCCACACGCATGTATTTAAGCTTGTGCAGTTTGCTACAGATGTGGGTTGTGAGCTCTGACTAGTGCGCTCTCTGACCATCTAATCGAAGGACATGAAAAGGGGGCCTCGCCGTGGCCAAATCGCGATCTAATTGGTGTAACATGGAGTAAAAAAAAGCCGTAATGTGACGGCTGAAATCTGATTGGAGAAAAACTCAAACGTGAAATTACAATCGAGAAGCAAGAAGCGCCGCACCCATGGGAAATGCTATAAAATATAGAGAATAGACTAGTGAATAGGAATAATTTCATAAATATTCATGGACAAAAATATATTCAAAAGTAAGTCAGTGATTCAGAGCAGAGAAAGCCTTGCTGACCCTGACAATCTGCCATTGATTTCTATTTTTATCAGCTTGTGAATGATACTAATTCTTAACCTGCTGATCGCAACAAAAAAGTCTCATTCCATGTAGTGGATTAGGTTAATTTAGACCCTTTACTTCTACCAGACGATGGCAAATATATTCAGCACCAAAACGTCTCTATTTCAAAACGAGTTTAAACCATTATTTCTTCAGATAACTGATCTATACATGCACTCAATTATCCGTTCGAAATGGTATGCAGTATGGATTAAGTCCCTAATGCTGAAATATGTACTAAGAGTTCAAAGCGGTCCGTTTTTCTGCCTCACTCAGCTCCTCACCTCCGATGGTGGTCTCCTGGAACTCATCAAACTGGCCCTTGACGAAGCGCAAGACCAGGCTGGACTTGCCCACTGCCATGTCCCCTAGCAGCACCAGCTTAAACTGGCAGATCTTGGTCTGGGGCAGGTTCCCGTTGGTCCTGGGGTTCGCACGGGTGCTCATGATGGTGGAAGAGGAGTGGTAGGGATGTGGGGTGGGACGGGGGTCCTCCTAGGAAGCCTCAGGGAACACAGCAAAACCAAAACGGTGGACTCGGATTAGTTTGTTATGCAGTCTCTGGTCCTGAAAGAAAAAAGAGACAAATATGAGTGAGCATCAGTACTAGGGGCTTGATTAGTCAACTTATTGTAATATCACATTTAATAAACAAAAGCGATTTTTTGAGAGATTGTATAATGCAAGTTAAGAGATCAGGGAAAAAAATGTAACCTAACTAATATATGTGTTGACAGAAACGAAACTTGGCTGACAGAACTGCTATTTTAAATGTACTCTAATAACAGAAAAAAGGATTCGGAGGAAATCACATCACCTAGTGACACTCTTTTCAAGGCCACGCTGCTTAAAATACTAATGATGTCAACTAACACCCCACCCACCATCAATGATTACACGTAAATCTATTTGGATTTTTTTACCAGAGGTCGAAAAAAACCTGTCTCTAGGTTTCTGTGTTTGGTATTGAATTTATTTGCCCGATTTCTAACATAATAATGGTTTTCTCTCTCTTTTTTTAATAAAAAACCTACTAGATTTAAACGCCATCGTATCGTGTGGTGTCAGTTCTTTGCTGTTTTATCTCTCCATCACCAGGCTCGAACCCATAACATTCCCCCATCACCCTGCTCACTTGCAGCTGAACACAGTCACGATACTCTATGCACAGAAACCCAACAGTCTCCTGTATAATCTTATACACGATGTTAGAATTTATTAGCAATTTTCAGGAATGGTGAGGAAGTATTTATTTCTCTGGCAATGATTGACTACAGAGCAGCTTTTGCCAACACTAAGTGTTTAGAATGCGAGTCCTGGCGTAAATGTGTTGTTTTTTTTCTGCACACATCCCACTTTATTCAATTAATCGCGTTAATTAACAATCCTCCGGTGTGCTAGAAGAAGGAAAACACTCTACAGTGAAAATACAGGACTTCTCTAGGACCAACATTTGGGTACCTGTACAGACAATTTGAATACAGACAGCCCATGCAACATTCCACAAATACGTGTTTTGTCAACTTGATGAGACCCAACATCCAGCCTTGATTATACACTAGATTATACATGTGAGTTACCAGAAGCTGTCCTGCATCCAAGGACAGAAGAAATCCAAGATCAATACTGTATATGGATCTATATAATAGATCATAAGACAAATAACATGCATGAATTCATAAATGACTGATCTATACAGCATGCAACATGTGTGCTCGTGTGTGTGCGCTGCTGGGTTTCAGCTGTCAGCAGGTTCAGATCATGGAACCAGGACACGAGCTACAGAACGGATTCCGACCGACAATGAACCTCGCCGCTCCGGCCACACAAACACGGCGGGCCGCTCGGAGGAGAAAAAAAAAACCACCCAATATTTCCTAATAATATCAACCTCTTTCCGGCCAACTGACACATTTCCCACTCGGATATCGTTTCACATTGTTACCTGTGACTGTCAATGCGCCTTCCTGCCGTCTTCGTATGTCACAATCGGTGATCCAGGTTTCTTCTCCAGGTTGTTGATCTATCATATGGTTAGGCTGCCGGGACTTCCGGGAAGGTCGCGCATGCGCAGAAGTCACTCGATGACCCAACTAGACCGATGTGTTATGCTTTCGATATGAGTATCGCCGATACCGATACGAATACCAGTATTATTATTATATATATTTTTTTATTTAAGCTATCACTATTAACCCTAAATAGACAAAACTTTTACTGTTTTTATCTTGTGTTACATTTAATTAAAATGTGTAAATTATTAATATATTTTAAAACATTTAGATAAAACTTCCCCATTCCTTCCAGCAATTTGAGCTACAGGTCTGTTAGATCACACAGTCAATCCTTCGCTCCTCAAGTGTATCAATGAGCCTCGTCTGCATTTTTGTCATCTAGTCATCTAGACATCACAATGTGGCTTTTGTCAAATTCGCTCAAATTCTTACGCTCGCCCATTTTTTCTGCTTCCAACACGTCAACTTTGAGGACAAAATATTGATCATGATGAAGAGATAATCAGAGTTATTCACTTCACCAGACATAACGCAATAATGTTACTAGTCGGTGTATGTCTGAATGACAGAATGCTGGCTAGTTTGTACAGAAAAGAAAGAAATAGTTCCTATTCCATTAAGTAAATATTAAAATTCAATTCAGATTTATTTGTATCAAGCTTTTAACAATGGACATCGTCTTAAAGCAGCATTACTGTGATAAAGAGGTTATAAAATATGAATTTATATGTTATGCTTATAAGTTTATCTTAGAGTTAGGGTTAGGGTACCCTATCACAAAGGGGAACCCATCCTCATCTGGGTGGCCCTGAATGTCCATTCATTACAGTTTCATCATTGTTGAGGTGTGCTCTGAAGTTAAGGACGCTTAAATGCAAATTGCCATCTTGAGTCATTGTAGTAGACTGTTGATATTAATTACAATTCAAATCCATCCTCATAGTTCTTGAGTTGCTCAGTAACTTCATGGATCTTCAGACTGATCATGTGAATCCGTCCTTAGCTGCACAAAATGCTCAAGTTGAAGAGAACTCCATCTAGAGGTAGGGTGTTGGGATGAATCAGGCAGATAGAAAAAGAAGAAAAGGAACAGGATCGCTGGTAGAGAGAAAGAGAGAGAGAGAGAGAGAGAGAGAGAGAGGAGTAAAGTGGCAACAGGAAGAGAGATATAGGGATTAATAAGTATCCTTATTGGTTTGTCAAATTTAAAGACACTGTACAGTGTGAACAGGGTGAAAGCAGGGACTTAGGGACTCTATATAGCAGCAGTAAAAAGTGTTGGAAACTGTAGGAACTGTCTCTGCTATCTTTCTTTCTAAGACTATTTTCCACCTATTGTGGAAGCGTGCTGGTATATTGTAAAATGTACAAACTCTGTAACTGTGTAAGCAAACCCCCCCAAAAAACGCAAAACATTTCCAATGAAATCTCTACATAATATATATATATATATATATATATATATATATATATATATATATATATATATATATATATATATATATACACACACACACACACACACACACACACACACACACACACACACACACACACACTATTTTACAAAAGTGAGTACACCCATCAATCATTTTACCATTCTAGTATATTCTTAAGGGACAATACTATAGAAATGAAACTTGGATATATTTTGGAGTAGTCAATGTGCAGCTCGTAAAGCAGTACAGATTTACTGTCCTCTGAAAATAACTCAACATACAGCCATTATCAATGGTGGATGAAGTACACAAAGCAGGTACTCGAATAAAAGTAGAGATGCAGGAGGTAAAATATTACTTTAGCAAAATAAAAGTGCTCCCTTTAAACTTTCACTTGACTAAAACATACAAAAGTATTTGTCCTCAAATTTACTTAATTATTCAGAGTGCTATGAGCAGGTAAAGAGGGATGTGGTGAAAACCAAGGTAAAGGCATATGAGGAGCTGTATGAGAAGTTGGACACTAAGGAAGGAGAAAAGGATTTATATCGATTGGCCAGGCAGAGAGACTAAACTGGGAAGGATGTGCTGCAAGTTAAAGCAATAAAGGATGGAGAAGAAAAATGTGTTGACTAGTGAGGAGAGTTTGTTGAGAAGATGGAGAATGTTTTTTAAGCAGCTGATGAACAAGGAAAATAAGAGAGAGAGAAGGTTGGATGGTGTGGAAATGGTGAATCAGGAAGTGGATAGGATTAGTAAGGAGGAAGTGAGAGCAGTGATTAAGAGGATGAGAGTGGAAAGTCGGTTGGACCAGATGACATACCGGTAGAAGCATGGAGATGTTTAGGAGAGATGGCAGTGGAGTTTTTAACCAGGTTGTTCAACAGAATTTTGGAAGGTGAGAGGATGCCTAAGGAATGGAGAAGGAGTGTGCTGGTACTAATCTTTGAGAATAAGGGAGATGTGCAGAGCTGCAGTAGCTACAGGGGAATAAAATTGATCAGTCACACAATGTTAAAAACAAGTTATGGGAAAAAGAAGTGTAAGCCAGGCTGAGAGAAGAGGTGACCATCTGTGAGCAACAGTATGGTTTCATGCCGAGGAAGAGCACCACAGACAACTTATTTGCTTTGAGAATGTTGATGGAGAAATATAGAGAAGGTCAGAAGGAGTTGCATTGTGTGTTGTGGATTTAGATAAAGCATGCGACAGGGTGCTAAACCAGCCATTATGGATGCACAAGCCAGTGCACTCTTAGTGCCGGTCCCAAGCCCGGGTAAATGGGGAGGGTTGCGTTAGGAAGGGCATCCAGCGTAAAACATGTGCCAAATCAAATATGTGGATCACAAATGAGAATTTCATACCGGATCGGTCGAGGCCCGGGTTAACAACTACCGCCACAGGTATCGTTAGCCGACAGGGTACCGGTGGAAATTGGGCTACTGTTGGCCAAAGGAGGAGAAGAAGAGGAGGAAGACGTCTACAGAGACGGCAGGGAAAGGAGCAGTGTAGGAGAGTGGAGGTTCGGGTTGGTACTTTAAATGTTGGTACTATGACGGGTAAAGGGAGAGGTAGCTGATATGATGGAGGAGAAAGGTAGATATGCTGTGTGTTCAGGAGACCAAGTGGAAAGGGAGTAAGGCCAGGAACATTGGAGGTGGGTTTAAACTGTTTTATCATGGTGTGGATGGAAGAGAAATGGTGTAGGGGTGATTCTGAAAGAAGAGTACAGTAAGAGTGTAGTGGAGGTAAAGAGAGTTTCCGATAGGGTGATGATCGTGAAGGTGGAAGTTGAAGGGATGATGATAAATGTCATCAGTGCCTATGCTCCACAAGTTGGCTGTGAGATGGAGGAGAAGGAAAGATTCTGGAGTGAATTAGATGAAGTGGTAGATGGTGTACCTAGGAAAGAACGATTGGTGATAGGGGCAGACTTTAATGGGCATGTATGTGAAGGGAACAGAGGTGATGAGGAGGTGATGGGTAGGTATGGTTGTAAGGAGAGGAATGTGGAAGGGCAGATGGTGGTAGATTTTGCTAAAAGGATAGAAATGGCAGTGGTGAACACTTATTTTAAGAAGAAGGAGGATCATAGGGTGATGTATATGAGTGGAGGAAGGTGCACACAGGTGGACTATGTGCTATGCAGGAGATGCAACCTGAAGGAGATTGGAGACTGTAAGGTGTTGGCAGGGGACAGTGTAGCTAGACAGCATCGGATGGTGGTCTGTAGGATGGTTTTGGAGGCGAAGAAGAAGAGGAGGAGAGTGAGAACTGAAAGAAGAATAAGATGGTGGAAACTGAAGGAGGAAGAGTGTAGTGTGAGGTTCAGGGAAGAGGTCAGACAGGGGCTCGGTGGTGATGAAGAGGTGCTGGATGATTGGGCAACTACTGCAGGAGTGATGAGGGAGGCAGCTAGAAAATTTGGTGTGACATCTGGAAATAGAAAGCAAGACAAGGAGACGTGGTGGTGGAATGAGAAAGTGCAGGAGAGCATAAGGAGAAAGAGGTTGGCAAAACAGAAGTGGGATAGATATAGTGATGAGAAAAGTAGACAGGAGTACAAGGAGATGCGGCAGCAGGTAAAGAGGGATGTGGCGAAAGCAAAGGAAAAGGCATATGAGGAGCTGTATGAGAGGTTGGACACTAAGGAAGGAGAAAAGGATTTATACCGATTGGCCAGGCAAAGGGACCGAGCTGGGAAGGATGTTCTGCAAGTTAGAGCAATAAAGGATGGAGAGGGAAATGTGTTGACTAGTGAGGAGAGTGTGTTGAGAAGGTGGAGGGAGTATTTTGAGCAGCTGATGAATGAGGAAAATCAGAGAGAGAAGGTTGGATGATGTGGAGTTGGTAAAGCAGGATGTAGATAGGATTAGTAAGGAGGAAGTGAGAGCAGCGATTAAGAGGATGAAGAGTGGAAAGTCGGTTGGACCAGATGACATACCTGTAGAAGCATGGAGATGTTTAGGAGAGATGGCAGTGGAGTTTTTAACCAGATTGTTTAACAGGATTCTGGAAGGTGAGAAGATGCCTGAGGAATGGAGAAGGTGTGCTGGTACCGATCTTTAAGCATAAGGGAGATGTGCAGACCTGCAGTAACTACAGGGGAATTAAGTTGATCAGTCACACCATGACGTTATGGGAAAGAGTAGTGGAAGCCAGGCTGAGGGAAGAGGTGACCATCTGTGAGCAACAGTATGGTTTCATGCCGAGGAAGAGCACCACAGATGCCTTATTTGCTTTGAGGATGTTGATGGAGAAGTATAGAGAAGGACAGAAGGAATTGCATTGTGTATTTGTGGATTTAGAAAAAGCGTACGACAGGGTGCCCAGAGAGGAGCTGTGGTTCTGTATGAGGAAGTCAGGTGTGTCAGAGAAGTATGTGAGGGTGGTGCAGGACATGTATGAGGACAGTGTGACAGTGAAGTGTGCAGTAGGAACGACAGACTGGTTCATGGTGCGGGTTGGATATATCAAGGATCGGCCCTGAGCCCTTTCCTGTTTGCAGTGGTGATGGACAGGTTGACGGACGAGGTCAGACAGGAGTCTCCCTGGACAATGATGTTTGCGGATGATATTGTGATTTGTGGTGAGAGTAGTGAGCAGGTTGAGAAGAGCCTGGAGAGGTGAAGATATGCACTGGAGAGAAGGGGAATGAAAGTCAGTAGGAGTAAGACAGAGTACATGTGGGTACATGAGAGGGAGGGCAGTGGAGTGGTGCGGTTGCAGGGAGAAGAGGTGGAGAAGGTGGAGCAGTTCAGGTACCTGGGGTCAACAGTGCAAAGTAATGAAGAGTGTGTTAGAGAAGTGAAGAAAAGAGTGCAGGTAGGGTGGAGTGGGTGGAGAAGAGTGACAGGAGTGATTTGTGATAGTAGGGTATCTGCAAGAATGAAAGGGAAAGTTTATAGGACTGTGGTGAGACCTGCGATGTTGTATGGATAAGAGACAGTGGCATTGAGTAGAAGACAGGAGGTGGAGCTGAAGGTAGCAGAGCTGAAGATGTTAAGGTTTTCGTTGGGAGTGACGAGGATGGACAAGATTAGAAATAAGTTTATTAGAGGGACAGCGCATGTAGGATGTTTTGGTGACAAGGTGAGGGAGGCGAGATTGAGATGGTTTGGACATGTGCAGAGGAGGGACATGAATTATATTGATAGAAGAATGCTGAGGATGGAGCCACCATGTAGGAGGAAAAGAGAAAGGCCAAGGAGGAGGTTCATGGATGTGGTGAGGGAAGACATGCAGGTAGTTGGTGTGAAAGAGGCAGATGTAGAGGACAGGGTGGTATGGAGACGGATTTTTTTTTTTTTTGTCATCTATAATTTTTATTTGGATTTAGCTCTTCTGATGTCACCAACCCCCCGCTTCTCATTTCTGAGTGTTTGAGTGAGGGAACTTCCCCGGGCGGTGAGTGCGCACTACGATTCCCAACCAGATTTATAGACCGTGGCGTGATAAAGAAATTAACACAACCGTGCAAATAAGCAGTAAAAAAAATGGTTGATTTGCGTGGACGCCCCATTGCAGCCCCCTGGCAAGGTGCCGGCTTGTGCGGTTGACCAATTCACCTCTTTCTAATCCGCCACTGCCAAGCGGCGATCAAAACAAGTTCAAAACAGAGCGTGTGCGCTATCCTAATTAGTGAATTGCTGCGTGATTGACCAGTAAAGTTTTTATCCACTTATAAATAAAACAAAACGACTGATTTCACAAAATGTAGTTGAGTAAAAAGTGATATTTAACTTTAAAATGTAGTTAAGTTAAAGTAAAAGTCTCCCCAAATGAAGTCCAGATATGCGCAATACATTTACTTCGTTACTGTCCACCACTGGCGATTATTGTCAAAATAACTGCCAACAAAAGTGAGTACACTCTAAGTGAACATTTCAAAACTGTCTCCAAAGTGTGAATATTTTGTGTGAGCACCATCTAGCACTGCCTTAATCCTCTTGTGCTTCGAATTCACCAGAGCTGCACAGGTTGTTTCTAGGATCCTCTTTCACTCCTCCATAATGACATCACGGAGATGCTGGAGGTTAGACACATGGCGCTTCTCCACCTTTCGCTTGAGGATTCCCCACGGGTGCTCAATAGTGTTCAGGTCTGGAGACATACCTGGCCACTCCATCACCTTTACCTTCAGCTTCCTCCACAAGGCAGTTGGACTCTTAGCGGTGAGTTTTCAGTTGTTATTATTTTGGAAAACTGACGTTCGTCCCAGTTTCTAAAGGGAGGGCATCATGTTCTGCTTCAGAAAGTCACAGTACATCTTAGAATCCAAGTTTCCCTCAAAAAAACACATCTCCCTAATACCAGCAGCACTCATGCACCCCAGACCATGATGCTACCACCAACATGCATGACTGTAGACAAGACACAATTTTCTTGGTTCTCCTCACCAGGGCAACACCACACATGCTGGACACCATCTGAGCCAAACCAGTATATTTTAGTCTCATCAGACCGCAGGACATGGTTCCAGTAATTCATGCCCTTAGACCAGTTGTCTTCAGCACACTCTTTTTCCAAGCTTTCTTGTGAACCAGCTTTAGAAGACGCTTCCTTCTGTGATGATGATCATGCAAACCGAATTGTTGCAGTGTGCAGCATATGGTCTGAGCACTAACAAGCGGACCTTCTGCTTCTGCAACCTCTAAAGCAATACTGCAGCACTCATGCGTCTGTTTTTTGAAGCAGCTTCTGCACCTGACGCACTGCACAAAGACTCAACTTGTTTGATCGACCCATGAAAGATTTGTTCCGAGTGAAACTCGTTTTGGAAAACCTCTGTATGACCCTGTGCACTGTACTGTAACTTAGTTTCTGGGTGTTACCGATCTTCTTATAGCCTCGCCATCTTTGTGGTAAGCAACAATTCTAATTCTTAAATCCTTCTCAAAATCTTTCCTATGAGGTGCCATGTTGAACATCCAGTGTTCAGTATAAGAGAATTGTACCCAAAGCAACAATTCTTAACTGCTGTAATACAAGATACATAAATTTACATGCTTCTGTCATGCAGACAAAAACATGAACATAATAAATAGGACATGTGGCTTTGCATGGTTACGCATTATCACTTAGGGCGTACTCACTTTTGTTGCCAGCTATTTTGACAATAATGGGTGTATGCTAAGTTATTTTTTAGAGGACAGTAAATCTGTACTCCTATTCAAGCTGCACATTGACTATAAAATATTTCAAAGAAAAGTTAAATTTCTATAGTATTGTCCCTTGAGAAGATATACTAAAATGGTTGCTAAAATGTGAGGGGCGTACTCACTTTTGTGATACTGTATAAATAAATAACAATAAAAAAAAGTATATATATTAGTGATTTCTCTTCTCGAAACTGTTTATCAAGCACTTTCTCTCAGCACCACTGCTGCTATGTGAATATGAGGCGTGTCCTGAGAGTCACACAGAATACAAATGGTCGATGAGTTACGATGGTTAGACTTATGAATTTTTGATCATATGATGCTGACAATGATGGGACACCTTACAATTGTAAAAATATTTTATGTTTCGCATGGCAGGCTAATGTAGCAGCGTATGCGCCGCCCTCCAATTGTGAGCCTGCACTCGTCCATGTCCCCGCTACCACATATATTTTATACAGTACTGTACTATAAATTGTTTTGTTTTGCCAAATTATTAACAATTTACGTTATACTACCCCATACTGATCCACATTCTTTAAGATTCCTGGATTGGCTAAGCCATATATCGACTTGGGTTAAATTTTCAAGTTACACTGGGGTAATCGGACAACTTTCAAGCGATATTCGGTGACTACTTGTATGGAATTACATGGCAGAGGTAGAGCTGCATCTTCCTGGAGACAGAATAGGGGAAAAATTGGTGTTATTTATGCGTTTTTCTTTTTGCTCTACAAAAGCCTCTTTGTGAAAGCAGCCATGTGTTCGAAGTCAGAAGGCACTTAAGTTAATTGATAATTTGCTGTCTGTCTGAAACAAACGCGAACTTTCTGTCCCATATTGAATTGCATAGCATCGTTATTGCTTTCTTAATATATTAGTACTTTTATTTTGAAACAGGAAGTGCTTCTGTGTGTTGTTTATTGAAACGTTTGCTCCAGTTGCCGGACCTTGGAGAGCTGAATGGGAGAGTTGTGTGAAGGAGTTTTTAAGGATATTTGGGGTATAAAGGTGGTTTTTGTTACACATTTTAAATGGATTAACACTTCAGAGAAAAATTCACACGCCGCTGCACTGTTAGCATTATAAAGCTCATTAGCAGAGCAAAGCGCGCGCTCTGGGCTCGGGAGAGCAGAGGAGGCCCGGATGCAGGAAGTAAGAACTCTTTTATTTCAACTTTATATTTTATCTGTTGCTTTAATTATAAATATTATCTCAAAACTATTAGCTCTAAATTATATCCACAATCTCTAAAAGATTACCCATAATATTATCATTAAATGATTTCTAAATTACCTGTAAACGATTATCAATAATTATTTATAATATCTATAAATAATCTATCATTTAATCTATAAATTATATATAAATGATTGTCTGTCTATGGATGATCTAAATAATTATTTATAATATATTATAATTATTATTTATATCATTAAATGGTCTCTAAATTACCTGTAAACTGGTATCCATAATATTATCATTAAATGATTATCTATTATTTATATTATATAACCATTATATATTACATACACATAAATGATTATCTAAAAATGATCTAAATTATTTATAATATCTAAAAAATTCTCTGCATTACTTATAAAGTGTTATCTATAATATTATCTACAAATAATATATTAATGATTATCTATAATAGTCATCAATAAATGATTGTTCATAATATTGTCTATATATTATCTATAAATGATTATCTCTTGGTCTCTTCTTTGCTAATCCATAGTTAACAGTCAAACTCCTTGCACATGCTGTGGTTGCCATGGGAACCATGTCCTCCCTTTGAAGATGCCTGCTGAATGAGCTAGTAGTGATGAGTTTGTAGTGTGTACTTGTGTAACCTGTAGCCTGTTTATAAGTGTAATAGTCAGATATCAGTCAGAGATTTGGATATTCTACTCCTCTAGTAAAGATTCCAGATTTAAAACAACACTGTTTCCTCATTGGTGAATAGTCTGTAGTGGCTTGGCCATTGTTGATGCTTACTGATATACGTGTATAGAAATGGAGACCTGCTCAGCAAGCGTGTGGCCCCGTTTGGAGCTGTTCCTCCTGGGTGCGCTACAGGCGGCTCCTCCGGGCAAGCTGAGCATGCACTACTTGCGCAAGATGGCCTGCTACGTTCGTACACGTGACTGCTGCTTCCCGCGTCTGAGCTGGCATATGTGGCGGCACATTGCCTGCGGAAAGCTGCAGTTGCCCGAGGAGCTGGCCTGGCTCTACTTCGAGACTTTTGACCTGCTGGTGCCACGTACTGTTGAGGAGAAGCTTGAGTGGGCAGAGGCCCTGTCTCAGAGCCTGACCCCTCGTGACCTTGACCGCCAGCGCAGCAAGGTGTGACACGAGTACCATATGCTTTTACTCATTCAGTGTTGTAAAGAGAGATTGTTCATGTTCCATATATCTTCATATTAACTCTGATCTGCCTCTTCATCTCCAGCTGTCTGTGGATACGCTGCAGTTTTTGCTGTTTCTCTACCTGCAGCAGCTGAACCGTGTGTCTCTGCGTGTCTCTCTAATCGGCGAAGAGTGGCCGAGTCCTCGCTCTCGTTCCCTGTCGTTGTCCTCTGAAAGGGACGCTAAGATCAGCTCTCAAAACAAGGTCAAATCTTTGTCGGGTCTAATTATGCCCCTTGTACCAGCTTTGTACACCGATCAGGCATAACATTATCACCTCCTGCCTAATATTGTGTTGGTCCCCCTTTTGCTTCCAAAGCAGTCCTGACCCATTGAGCATTAACAGCAATTTGAGCTACAGAAGCTCGCCTGTTGGATCGAACCACACGGGCCAGCCTTCTCTCCCCACGTGCATCATTGACCCTGTCGCCGGTTCACCACTGTTCCTTCCATCACTTTTGATAGATACTGACCACTGCAGACCAGGAACATCAGACAAGAGCTTGAGTTTTGGAGATGCTCTGACCCAGTCGTCTAGACGTCACAATGTTGACTTGTGTAATAGATCCACCCACTAACAGGTGCCATAATGAAGAGATAATCAGTGTCATTCACTTCACTGGTCAGTGGTCATAAAGTTTTGCCTGATCGGTGCTATAAAGCAAAGTGTAATGCAAAACTAACGCGTTCCATCAGTGTTACTCAATGAACTGACAGAAAACGCAGGAACTATAGCCTCTAGTATCGAATCTTTTGTGCTTTCTGACCAACCAGAACTGGGACGACCAGGCACACCTCACCTTTGTGCAGACTCACCTGGCCGAGCTGCTGGAGCTGCTGGTAGATCCGGGCGAGCTGAGCAGTTCGAGTCAGACCGTGCGAGACAGCGAAATCTCAGCCGATGCCCTGCAGGCTCTCAGCATGCTGCTGGAGGGCACGATGAGCAACGGACGCACTATTCACCCCCTGCATCGGCTGCTGAGCCGCGCCCCACTCCAGGCCATGGCTGGATACTCAAAACTCACTCGGTCCTACTCGCTGCAGCAGTTGCAGAGCTGGCTGCGCCAGGTGCTTACGCTCAACCCGTTCGGCATGTCCTCCTGTCTTCGCTCGGGAAAAAAGCTGGCCTGGGCTCTGCAAGGTGGGGTATTTTTTTATTTGCGCTCCCGCCCGAGATTTGTGTCCACTCCTGTCACAGCTTATAAAGATTGTCAATTTTACACACACATTAGTGCTACGATTAACTTATTATAGATCAATAGATCGTAAAATAAAGCAAAGGAACATCGCTCATCTCTAATCCCATTCCAGCCCTCTTTGTCAGTGTCTTTGTCTGTCTTTCTCTCAGTGGATGGTGCAATGAAGAGGGCCAAAATAGCTCGCAACACACACACGGCTCCTCCAGGCAGCAAGGTGGTGCTGATGTCCCAGGTTTACAAACAGACCCTCGCTAAAGACTCCGAGAAGCTGGCTGGTGCAAATGTCAAACTGCACCGCTGCAGCGAGGCTTTTATCTACCTTCTTTCCCCCCTGAGGTACGAGTCTTGGGTAAACCTGCTGTTACTCCTTAGGCTTAAATAATTAGAGTTCTTCTGAACATTATCAATTGAGTCTAACTTTATGGCCCGTACTTTGATTTATGCCGCAGGTCAGTGACGCTCGATAAATGTCGTGACAGCACGGTGGTCCTTGGGCCGGTGGAGACCAGTGTGCACATGCAGAGCTGTGAGAACGTGCGGTTGGTGTGTGTGGCCGGACGCCTGGCGGTTGGCTGCTCCACCCGTTGCACCATTCATGCTCTGACTCCCACCAGGCCGCTTCTACTGCCGGGCAACACCAGCCTCACGCTTGGGCCTTTCCACACCCATTACCCCAGCCTGGAGGACCACATGGCCAGTGTGGGTTTGGCGGTCGTGCCTAATCTCTGGGATCAGCCGCTGATTTATGCGCCAGACGGTCCCTCAACGGACGCGGCCTGCTATTGCATACTGCCCCCTGCACAGCTCTGCCCTATGGTAGTACCATTCCTAATGGAGGGAGACACCTGCGAGGTGCCAGGGGGAATTCCGTCGGCCTACCAGCAGGCTCTGGAGGAGCGTCAGCAAAGAGTGCACGACTGGCAGAAGATAGTGAAGGACTCGCATCTTAACAAGTAAGCCATTTTTTCTGCATAAGATAAAGTTGAAAAGAATTTTCTTTTGGCAGGAGGTGAGTGTGTGTCATGGTCAAGTGCAAGTAGATACCCAGAACAACATAAACATCAGTCAGCTATGAGGTGGTATCAAAAAGTTTCAAGACTAGCCGTTTACCAGAAAGCACTTTATTTATCTACGTTTAAAATAGTCCCCTTGCACAGCAATACAGCACTTCCTGCCACTTCTGGAATAGTAGCTGGCGAGCATATCTGAATTCTAGCACAAGCACATGGTTTTAGAGCTCTAACGGGATTTACCTTCGCTCGTCCTCCAGGGAGAAACGACGGCAGTTCCAGGCTCTCGTAGAGCAGAAGTTTCACGAATGGCTCCTAGAGACCGGGCGGAGACAAGAGCTGGACAGCCTGCTGCTGCCAACCGTCACGCCTTCCAACCCCACTTGCCAGTCAAACCCAACCCACAGCTCTGAACATTCTTTACAGCATCTGAAAGCACCCACAGTCTCCTGAGCGCGCGCACACACACACACACGACTGTAATGGACACTAATGCACTTATTTTATTTGGTGTGGTTACATTTGCTTAACTCAGGACTAAGATATGAATTTGAAATGGATGCTGGAAGTGAAATTTTGTCTTAAAAGTATATAATATTGTATTGTTAGAGTTCAATGCTGGATCAATGCTGCAGAATGACCATCATTATTACTTATTTCCGCAAGCAGCATTGCTTTTTATTTCCACATCAGAAGCAGGTTTTTTAGCTAAGGTACTTGAGTGTAATGAGCATCAATCGCAAGGCGACGAGTGTCTTGCTGCTGTGGCATTAACGAAGAAGAAAAAGTGGACTTTCCAATTATAAAATGTAGCTTAGTACAGAAGAGTCCTGAAGTCTTTCATATTTGCCCCGGAATCTGTTTTCGCATTAACGTGCCGAAGGAAACATGCGCCTTTTTCCCGTCGCGCATTTATTTTCATACTATAAGGGCACTGATCTGAGGTCAAACAGAGGGAATGCTTATCGAACAAATTTACTTCTTGCTTGATACCTACAAGTACCAAGTTTTCTACCTGGCAGCCAGTATGACTGTGAATGTATTATTTTTTGTTTTATTCCTGCTGTAGCCTAGTTGCACTTCAAGCTTCACAACTTTTTTTTATGTATTGTGAACTCTAGGATCAGTGTTTCTTAGTTGTTTCTTCTGTACATTAAAACATTAATAGCATGAATTTCACCTCTCAGATAAACAAGCATTTACATGTATAGTTCAGAAGAACTTGAAACACAGAAAAATGGGAAGCATTGCTTTAGATTATTTACATTTAATCTATATGAAATATATGTACAAAGCAATACCCCATTACTCTATAGATCCATTTTTTTATACTTTTGTCAGAATTCATCTTTGCCTGTCACGCTCCTTTTTCCATTATTAATAGAGCAGCAATAAATCCAGAGGATTAGTTTTGAAGAGAGCACAGTTTGGTATTATGTTTAGATTAGGAAAACAGGGTTTGTTTGACTACCAATAAAAAAAAAGTGTATATTCAGTGTCAGTGATTGAATCGCTGAAAGCCTTATGACTGAGTTGGACTGACTGCCTTGCACACGAAATAGGGCTATAGAAGAATCCTGAAACAAGAAAAGCTTGCATCCAGATTACCTTCACAGAATTCCTATTAAACACAAATGAATAAATCATTTGAACAGAAATGATCCCGGACCAGTAAAAAGAGCTGAGCTGGCAATATGTTGCGTCATTCAGAACAGTAGGACGAAAAAACCTATTATACTCGACCTCTTCACATTCGCCAGTGGTCTTGGCATCGGTTCCTAGGTTGGTATTATGCTTGTGTTTTGTGGTGCGTTCTGGGATACTGGATGTGTGTGTTTCAGTGTCTCATTCAGGACCGAATAGAGAGGGAGTAAATGGGTGGGCTGTGGGCAGTGCTGCTATTATACTTCTTTAATCCCACACTTTATTTTCTGGAAAACCTGAACAGAGGCCTAGAATCACTGACTCAAAATTTGGATCTCGTTATCATGACAAAGCAATTATCAACCACTCTACACCTGACTAATCCTAAATCAGGGGGGTATTTAAGTATTTAAAAGCAGCACTAGTGGGCCTGCGGTGAGTCAGGAATCGAGATCGAGGATCCATAATGGGGAGGGTAAGTACACAGTTTGGAAAGTTAGTGTTCTAATGGAAGTCATGTGCAAAGTTTATTTTGAATGGTGTCTGTGTTTGTTGTTTTTGGCCGTACTGAGGCTCCGGTTATATGCAGTTATTAATTAGTGATACATTTTGAATATATAAAATTAATTTTAATAAATAGAAAGATTTGCATTACAAATTCCTGTGTTGCTGAAAAGGTTTTTAGCTAATCATCATTTGTGGATAGTTTTCAAAACCTGTCTATGAGCAAGGCATTTTAATTTTTTTTTCAATTCAAAATTCCGGTTTTGTTGCGGCATTCAATGGAAAAAAAGTCCCCATAACCATCAGATCCCAGCTGGCCCCATGGTGCTTTTTTTCTTTTTGCATAAATCAGAACAGTAAGATATTTACATATGCATAACACGAGCTCATGTTAATAAAGAAAAAGTGTTTTTAAAACATCAGTCCAAAACCCTTTCAGATTATTTTCTACAAGGACAAAAACTTCCAGGGTCGTTGCTATGAGTGCGACAGCGACTGCTCGGACTTCCACACCTACCTGAGCCGCTGTAACTCCATACACGTGGAGAGCGGCGTCTGGGTGGTCTACGAGCTTCCGAGCTACATGGGCTACCAGTATGTTCTAACTCGTGGGAAATACCCCGAGTTCCTGTGTTGGACGGGGCTCAATGAGCGGCTCAGCTCCTGCAGGATAATCCACGTTGTAAGTCACTTTGTAAGAACTGCTGCACCAACAACGACTGGGTAAAACCTAGAAAAGTACACTTTACGTCTCTCATTTTCCTATTCTTATTGTCCCACCAGTGAACTGATAATTATTTAAAATGTTGATTTGACTCGTTTACTATAAAACAATAAAAACACTTACACCAGCAATAAAAGGTTACTCTGATCTTATCAACACTCTAACCTATTTTTCCCCATTTCTAACCTTCCCCTTTCTTTCCCAAACCCCACACCCTCCATCCTTCTTGGCATCTATTCCAGACAAGTGGGACACAGTACAAGATGCAGCTCTATGACGAGGCAGATTTTGCAGGTCAGTTGTTTGAAGTCACGGAGGATTGCCCTTCCATTCTGGAGCGTTACCGCTTGAGAGAGGTGCACTCCTGCAAGGTCCTGAAAGGATACTGGATCTTCTACGAGCACCCCAATTACCGTGGCTGCCAGTACTTCCTGGAAAAGGGCGACTACCGCAAGCCTGTGGACTGGGGCGCAGTCTCTCCCAACGTGCAGTCCTTCCGTCGGCTGACCGAGTGACCGTAACAAAAACAAGCATGCTCGGCCGTCCCGTGTCGCGTTAGATCTCTTGGTTGTGATTTAAACTGAGGTCCTGGATGAAATAAAGTTTGGCTGGTGCTGACTGCTTGGAAATGTCTGTCTGATTAATGACATTGGTTTTCATTACTAGCACATGATAATGGCCCAGATGCTGGTCTTCATAGCTAGCTACCTATCATTTTTCCTGAGGTGGTTGGTTTAAATGTGCCATTTTTTGAAGCACAGGCCTCAGGTCTAGAACAACAGGGTGGAAATTGAGGTGGGTGCCAAAAGAGAAACAGTTTCCTCCGCCACCAATAAGCACCATCTCAGCTCCGTCAGAGTCCAGCACTTCTGAGCAGAAAGAATGTAGCATGAGGGGCCAGGGGACCACTGACTGTAGGGAGAGAAAATTATCAAAGTGATTTGACAATTCATATTTAATAACAAATAATCCTTATTTCACATAATGTACTACTCACTGTGTCCACGTGGACTTCAACACTGACTTTGGTGGTCAGGTTTATTACGGCAACTCCCGGGACACCATCTGTCTGGAGCCAGACTCCACCAACTACCACCAGATTCTCTCCAATCACATGGGCGGTATGGGAATACCTGAGGATTACAAAAATCACATTAACCGCCACCGGGCAAATTATTCAATAAAACTTTTTTTTGGCTTCTCCCATTAGGGGTCGCCACAGCGGATCATCTGCATGTTTGATTTGGCACGTTTTTATGCTGGATGCCCTTCCTAACGCAACCGTCCCCATTTACCCGGGCTTGGGACCGGCACTAAGGCTTGTGCAACCCTAATGGCTGACCGGGGATCTAACCCGGGCCGCAGCGGTGAGTGCGCCGCACTAGACCACCAGGGAACCTTGGGCAAATTATTCAATAAATAGTTGTATTATTTAGAGGTCAACAGATTGAACCAAAATTTTGGCATTTTTTAAATAAATTGTCATCAGCCGACTGTGCTATTAATTATTAGGCAGGCGGATCTGCAAACACACCAAACCATGCGTGTACGTTCTGTGCTTGCGTGAGAGAACATAACTCTCCCTTAACAGTAGGTGGCAGTATTCTGTTCTCTGTCTCCAAACAGGGAAACCGGAAGAGTTTCTGTGGAACTGTGAATATATAAAGCAAGCACTGATTGGAGAGGCTTGTGTTGTTCAATAAATGTTTATAGTTTCAGCAATTTTCTGTATCACATCTTTTTAATTATATGTAGATTTTATGAGATGAAAGCTGCGGGATGGTGGGGAAATCAGCCAGACATATCAGGCCAAAAAAATATTAGCATTTGACAGAGAAAAACACATCGGTTGACCTCTAGTATTATTACAATCAAATCAAATATTGTGAAAAAGAACATGTGTTACCTTGGTACCAAGGCAGGGCAAACATTCAACTTTTCCCAGCAGAACCCAGCGGACGTGGGCTTCAGTAGGACAAGATCTCCTAAAGGGATACCTCCATGGCCCAGGCCTCCGAAGACCACCAATCCTTGTCTATAGGCACAAGCGGAGTGGGAGTGACGTGGTTCAGGGATGTATCCTTTAAGTGGGACCTTTGGAGAGACAGTTCATCAAGAATAAAACAAATGGGTTGTGGCATTCTTGAATTCTTAACCATTAAAGTGGGGGAAATAATGATTTGATCCCCTGCTGATTTTGTAAATTTACCCCCTTACAAAGAAATTAACAGTCTCCTCAGATGAGATCAAAATTGAGCTCTTTGGCATCACCTCGATTTGCCGTGTATGGAGGCAGAGAAACGCTTAACATGACCCCAAGAACACCATCCCCACTGTCAAACATGGAGGAGGATACATTCTGCTCTGGGGAGGTTTCTCTGCTAAGGGTACAGGAAGACTTCACCACATGAACGAGGCCATGCACTGTAGAATCTTGGATGAGAATCTCCTGGCCTCAGCCAGAACACTTAAAGATGGTTGGTGAATGGGACCAAGCCTTGTCCCTGACGTCCTTTGACAGCTCTTTGTTCTTTTCCATGGTGATGCAGAGGTTTGAATAGAAGAGTGACTGTGACTGGTGTTTTTATACACATAATGAGTTGATATTAAGAGTACTTTCCTCAAGGGACAGGAGTAATTTGGGTGTGCGGTAATCAAAATTCTTGCTAATTCTGATTACCGCACACCCAAATTACTCCTGTCCCTTGAGGAAAGTACTCTTAATATCAACTCATTATGTCTCTCTGTTTAAATAAACCTGCTATAAAAAGTCTAGACTGTTCCTTTCTTTGTAAGGGGGAAACTCCCTTGCCACCAGAGTGATGGTATGAATCATACCCCCCCTTATTTAAAAAAGGGGTCAAGACTTACATCAGTCCATTGCTGGTCCTCCAAACACAGGAAGTGTGCATCACCTAGAACCAGTTCTCTTTCTGTACAGCCTCCAAAAACAAATAAGTAGTTCCTATCTGAATGTAAGAGATATTACAATGAGTTTCAGTTATTGATACTGTAATAGCAATGTATCAGTTAGAGAACCTCCTTACCACCATGACTCAGCAAGGTCGCTGAATGCCGCCATCTTGGCTTTGGGGCTGCGCCATTACAAACCATTTTCTCCAGAGATACAAGCATATTTTCGTGGTTAAACTGATCAGTCACATAGGTGACTCTCAGAACATCATCAATGGGGTTAAGGGGTGAAGTTCTGCCACCTAGAATTACTGCGCCCCATCCAGGCACAAACGTCATGGAGTGGTACATCCGCACACCTGCATTTGACCAAAATTAAGATCGATGAACATTTTATTTATTTCAACATTAAAAAATGGGCCATGCAAAAATCTGGCACAATCACACACACATCTCTTTCCGCCTGGCTCCACAGTGGCAAATCTCCAAGCCGTGTGGTCTTTGATCAAAAGTGTAACTGCAGTGTTTCGGCCTCGTCTGCCACAGCCCCCTGTAAGGAGCATGACTCCAGGCTCCAAAAGGCAGGAGGCCATTCCCAAAGCCTCTACACACAGAGATTCAGCCATGACCCGTACTGTGACAGGCTGATCCTCTACATCAGGCTTGATCACAGGAATGGGAGTATCTGAGAGATATACAAAGGGAGAGAACCACAATTCAGACAACACCTTAATACTTTATCGACTAACTATTACGACTGCTAACTCTGCAGAACAAATAACACAAAGACCTACTGTACAATATGCAGAGGTGGAAAGTAACGAATTGCATTTACTCGCGTTACTGCAATTAGGTAGTTTTTTGTGCACCACTACTTTTTAAAGTAGTTTTTAAATCTATAATTTTACTTTTACTTAAGTATGTTTTGTATGAAATACTGTACTTAACTACATTTAAAATAATATCCGTTTCTGAGTAAAAAAAAGAATAAATAAAAATAATGCAAGGAGAAAAGAAATCGCACCCCGAAAACTACTGATTGATGGGCGGAGAACAAATGCGCTAAACTCAGAACGAAGGAAGATGGAGATGGACAAGACAGACGGCATCGAGTCAGACCGAGCTGAAAGCGAAACGTCCTCGATTAGAAAGTTGCTCAATGTGTGTGCTCACTGTCTGAATTCTGAATCTGAGTTTGCGATTTCTCTCCTTATCATAAATGACTAACTTTTTTTTTTTGTGAAACTGCATAACTTCCATCAGACTCAATTGTGGACTGTAGTGGGTTTTTTAATGCATTTTCATTTGTAAAGGTGCTCCTTCAATTAAAAACAACTACACAACTTTACTGAACTACACTAGAATCCCAGTGTATTAATATAGTAGTATTGTAAATCAGCTACTTTTCACCTTTAATTAAGATTTTTTTCCTTTGCAATTTTTTGTTTTGAAGAAGATTTGCTATTTTTACTTGTACTTAAGTAAAATTTTATTGAAGTTGCAATATTTTTACTTGAGTAGAATATTTAATTACTATTTCCACTCCTGACACTATGACACACTATGACACACAGATTATCAGATCTTACCTTTCGGGAATATGAGGACCACCTGACTGGTCAGAGACCCTTTGGAGGCAGTAAGGATGAAGTAATGAGAGCACTTTTGATGCCATTCCTAATAATATTTATTAAAAAAAAAAAAGAAAGGATGTGTTTGCTAGTGGAATATGTACTTGCTGTATATATCGTATAGCAGCACTTATAGCAATAAAAAAAAGAATGGAATGAAGTTTGCAGTCTCAGTTTGAGTGTGTGTTCAAAGTGCAGTGTGTCTCACCTCAAATTCATCAAACGGCTCCAACTTTTCGACCCTCTCCCTCTCGTTCTTTGTGAGAAGACCAAAGTAGAACTGGTTCATATCCAAGCATACACATTTCTCCCAGCCCTGTCAGGAAAATAATTTTTTCACTTCTGAAAGTATTTTAAAACAAATTCAGTGATTTGATGTTATGTACCTCAAACATTTTCAGACTTTTACTTTCCTAAAATACTCACACATAGAACACAAGATTTTATCAAAATTATGGGTAATAAATTATAGAATAGTTTATCTTGCAAAAACATGTTAAACTTTGACAGGCTATAAAAGACATTAAAGAAAATCTTAGTGCTGCTTTGTAATTTCTTTTGTGCACTTTATGTATTACTGAGTACTTTATTTATCCCTGTTTTTGACACATTTACACTTTTTTTTTTTTAACTAATTTTTGCTAGTATGATTAAATTTTTTACTTTTATTCTCTATTTTATTTATTTTTAAATGTTGCTTTACTCTTTATTTTTTATATTGTATTTCTTTCCACGTTTACAAGTCGGACAGTCAAAAAAAAGCACATCACCATATCACACTCTGTATGAATATTTATGTGACAAATAAATAATTAGAAAAATAAGTGGTAGAGCTATTTTCAAACCAGCATGACATGTTCTTTGCCGGTTCTCCTGTAATATGGACATTTAATCGTACTTGAACATTTTTCACAAATTCTTTCAGAAGAAATGTAGATAACCACCAGAGGTTTCACACAAGTCTTTTCAGCATTTAATCATTATACTTGAAATAGATTCAAGAAAAGCAGTATATACAGTCATGTATTTAAGCACCTATCACTGACCAGTACACCTCAACAATGAACATTTGCTGCTACCCAAATGAGGATGGGTTCCCTTTTGAGTCTGGTTCCTCTCAAGGTTTCTTCCTCATGTCACCTCAGGGAGCGTTATCCTTGCCACAATCACCACTGACTCACTCATTAGGGACAAGCTTATAGGCACCAAACGTCTACATTATAATTTCCTTATCTTTGGAAAGCAGACGTCCATTGTTAAAGGATATTTAAAAAAAAAAAAAAAAAAAAAAGCTCAACAGCTTCAAAATATAACTCTCAGAGTTTAATCAGAAATCATACCCTTCCCAGAAATCTCTCCGTCTGTGCTACTGTGTCTGGGTACTGGCAGAGAGCATGAATTTTAGAGTTGAGCTTCAGGAAGTGGTTCTGCATAACGGTGCCAAAGGGATCGCCTGGCCGTATCTGTTCATACATCACAAACATAGCCTGAGGGAAGATGCGCGCTGCCCAGCCAATCACAGCATCCGACCTGAAGCACATACACGAGCTTAGGAATCATTACAAAAAAGTGTAGAGTAATGAAACCATGTAAATCCATGCAGACTTTTACTTACCAGCAGGTTTCCATATAAGTGAGCACCACCTCTGAGAGAATCAGTGGGGAGCTCCACTGCAATCCAGCTGCACTCAGAGCCTCCTCCGCTTCCTTTTCGTTCCTTACATCCACGCCTAGCAGCTTATAATAAGCACTGCTCACGTACACAGGGCCTGAACATGGGTTCAGAAACTGGTCAGAAACCACAGCTATTGAAGTGACGAAGGAATGCTACTTTCCAACATGAATCACCGCTTTGTGCATTAAAATATTAAACTGTATAGCATTTTCATGCTGTATTAGTATTTAAAAGGTTGCTTGCAAACTATACGGCAACACTAAAGAGACAAAAACTAAAGTAATGTTCAATTCAGCAGCACAAATTTGATGTCAAACGATAAGTCCAGGTATAGTATTGTATAGTATTGTACTTTCTAAAAAAAATTCTCTCATTTCTAATTGTACATTTCCAATGGGGATGAATAAAATCATTCCATCCATTCACCTCAAAAAGACTTGCTGATAAAGGGTGGTGAGGGTGGGGGGTGGATTTACTTCATACCTGCTAAGATTTCACAATCAGGAAGAGCATCTTTTAGAGAATGAGTGCCGCTGATTAAAGCTGCCTTGCGCCTGGCAACCTCAGGGAAATCGACCTCATATACGCTAACCCGCTCCAGCACGCCTTCCGCATGAAGCCGGAAGTAAAGCGAGTCGAAGCCTGCGCCCAAAGACAAGATCTGTAGACAGACAGATTGAGAGATGAGACATAAAAATGTACTGCAGAAATCAGGATGTTGTGGGGGTTCTGTATTACCTGTCTCCTTTCACAGCCATCTGTAACACGTAAGAATTGTTTCACACAGTGGTCCACAGCTTTCCAGCGAATATAGTAGCCCCTGGGAAGAAACCACAGCCACTGACCAACGTTAATTTTCTATTCAAAATCATTCTACAATGCAGCACTAAATGTCCACTAGTGCTACCTGTTGATGAGAGGAGCTCTTCGAGACACCTTGCCCACAAAATGTCTCAGGAAGTCATCGTGAAAGTAGCCTCGAGCTGCTGCGGACACCTTACTGACCACACTGCTGTCGTTAGTGCCCTGAACCTGATAGAGGAGGACATGCGGATCACAAAACTGTTCATCAACAAACACATCTCTTTTGAAATAGTTCACATTAGAGTTTACAGAACTAACTGGTTAACATTAAATAATATCCGTAGACAAAACCAGCTGGTTACATCAAAGAAATAATGTCCCTAGACAAATCTAGCTAGCTAACATCAAAGAAAGAATGCCCCTAGACAAAACTAGCTGGCTAACATCAAAGAAAGCATGCTCCTGAACAAAACTAACTGGTTGACATCAAAGAATGTCCCATTGACAAAACAACCTAGTTAACATCAAAGAAGAATGTCCCTAGACAAAACTACTGAGTAAACATCAAAGAATGTCCATAGATAAAACTAGATGGTTAACATCAAAGAATGTTCCTGAACAAAACTAGCTGATTTACATTAAAGAATGTCCCATTGATAAAAGAACATAGTTAACATCAAAGAAGAATGTCCCTAGACAAAACTACTGAGTTAACATCAAAAAATGTCCCATTGACAAAACAAGCATATATAAAACTAGATAGTTAACATCAAAGAAAGCATGTTCCTGAACAAAACTAACTGGTTGACATCAAAGAATGTCCCATTGACAAAACAACCTAGTAAACATCAAAGAAGAATGTCCAAAACTAGCTGGATAACATTAGGAAATAGTCCAAGACAAAACTAGCTAGTTAGCATCAAACAATGTCTCTGGATAAAACTAGCTAGGGGTAGCTGTAAGTTTGGAAAAATACACTGGGACCTCAAGAAAGTGGGAAGAGAGAGGACTTTGCCCTGGCTAGCAGGAAAGTGATGGTCTCTACTATCTCTACTCAGAATATTGTTAAGTGATGAAGAAGCATTTTGAGGAACCTCTTATCCCTGTGGATATGCAGAGTCCTCTTGAGAAATGTTTATAAATGCCCAAAAGATTTCTACTGGCATTTCTGGGGGAAATCATGTAAATGATTTGAATTAAGGTCCTTCAGAACCCATACCTAGCTCCCCTAACCTTTTGACAAACGAATATGTATTAAAGGTTGTTGTTGTTGTTGGTGTTGTTGTTAAACGTATAAGACACATCTGGATTTGACACATGAGGACATGCTCACCGCAGCATCCTCCCCATGCTTCTTCTTCTGGATGTTGATCAGAGACATTCTGGTTCATGGCACTTAATCACACCCAAATTCAAACCCACACACTGAAGAGAACAGAACCTGATTAGAAACTGAGCAAAACCCGAAAAGAGCTTGAACAGAACCAGACCAAAGCCTGATAAGAACCTGATTTAGAACCTGATTAAAAACGGAACAGTTCTAATCAACCCGCGTGTCTAAACAGCTGGATATCCGTCTTCCGGTTTTCCGCCCCCTGTCCCAGGATTGGCTATAGTGCGCCGACACAACCAATCAGAGCGTGAGTATTATTAAAATAGGGTGGGGTTTATCGGAATATGAATAAAAAGCAAACTTTTTAATGTTTTCTCATTTCGAATATATACATTTCATACACATATGTAATTTTATTCATAAAAACCTTAAAACAGTAAAATACACGTTATTGTGTTTCCTCGTGACCCGTATGTGAAACAACATCCGCTGCGTCATTTCCGCTATATGCCCACTCTAAGAGGCTGGTTTAGGCGGAAGTGAGGCATCTGTACCGTAACAGGCTCCGGCTTTGTATGTATCTTGTCTTATTTGCTTTAGATATTTAAGAATTCAGTGTTTATGTGTAAAGTTTTACTCTTTCAGCTGATAATTTGGAGGATGCGGTGTGGTGTAGACCAGGAACCGCTAACTCTGTAGCTCTGCCCACATATGATTTACACCTGTGTGTGTGTGATTGTGAGAGTATAAGAGTGAGTGTGTGAGTGAGTGTAAGAGAGTATATGTGGGTGGGTGTGTGAGTGAGTGTGTGTGTAAGAGTATATGTGTGTGTGTAAGAGTATATGTGTGTGTGTAAGAGTATATGTGTGTGTGTGTGTGTGTGTGTGTGTGTAAGAGAGTATATGTGTGTGTGTAGAGTATATGTGTGTGTGTGTGTAAGAGAGTATATGTGTGTGTGTGTGTGTGTGTAAGAGAGTATATGTGTGTGTGTGTGTAAGAGAGTATATATGTGTGTGTAAGAGAGTATATGTGTGTGTGTAAGAGAGTATATGTGTGTGTGTGTAAGAGAGTATATGTGTGTGTGTGTAAGAGAGTATATGTGTGTAAGAGAGTATATGTGTGTGTGTGTAAGAGAGTATATGTGTGTGTGTGTGTAGAGTATATGTGTGTGTGTGTGTAAGAGAGTATATGTGTGTGTGTAAGAGAGCATATGTGTGTGTGTGTGTAAGAGTATATGTGTGTGTGTGTAAGAGAGTATATGTGTGTGTGTAAGAGAGTATATGTGTGTGTAAGAGAGTATATGTGTGTGTGTAAGAGAGTATATGTGTGTGTGTGTAAGAGAGTATATGTGTGTGTGTGTGTAAGAGAGTATATGTGTGTGTGTAAGAGAGTATGTGTGTGTGTGTAAGAGAGTATATGTGTGTGTGTGTAAGAGAGTATATGTGTGTGTAAGAGAGTATGTGTGTGTGTGTAAGAGTATATGTGTGTGTGTGTAGAGAGTATATGTGTGTGTGTAAGAGAGTATGAGTGTGTGTGTGTAAGAGAGTATGAGTGTGTGTGTGTGTAAGAGAGTATGAGTGAGTGTGTGTGAGTGTGTGTAAGAGAGTATGAGTGTGTGTGTGTGTAAGAGAGTATGACTGTGTGTGTGTGTGTGTAAGAGAGTATGACTGTGTGTGTGTGTGTGTAAGAGAGTATGACTGTGTGTGTGTGTGTAAGAGAGTATGTGTGTGTGTGTGTGTGTAAGAGAGTATGACTGTGTGTGTGTGTGTGTGTAAGAGTATGACTGTGTGTGTGTGTAAGAGAGTATGAGTGAGTGTGTGTGTGAGTGAGTGTGTGTAAGAGAGTATATGTGAGTGTGTGTAAGAGAGTATATGCAGTGTGTGTAAGAGAGTATATGCGAGTGTGTGTAAGAGAGTATATGCAGTGTGTGTAAGAGAGTATGTGAGTGTGTGTGAGTGAGTGAGTGTGTGTGTGTGTGAGAGTGTGTAAGAGTATGTGTGTGTGTGTGAGTGAGTGTGTGTAAGAGAGTATGTGTGTAAGAGAGTATATGTGAGTGTGTGTGTGAGTGAGTGTGTAAGAGAGTATTTGTGAGTGTGTGTGTGAGGAGTGTGTGTAAGAGAGTATATGTGAGTGTGTGAGTGAGTGTGTGTGTGAGAGTATATGTGAGTGTGTGTGTGTGTGTGTGTGTGTGTAAGAGAGTATATGTGAGTGTGTGTGAGTGTGTGTAAGAGAGTATATGTGTGTGAGTGTGTGTAAGAGAGTATATGTGTGAGTGTGTGTAAGAGAGTATATGTGTGTGTGTGTGTAAGAGTATATGTGAGTGAGTGTGTGTAAGAGAGTATATGTGAGTGAGTGTGTGTGTGTAAGAGAGTATATGTGAGTGAGTGTGTGTGTGTGTAAGAGTATATGTGTGTGTGTGTAAGAGAGTATATGAGTGTGTGTAAGAGAGTATGTGTGTGTGTGTGTGTGTGTGTGAGTGTGTGTGTGTGTGTGTGTGTGTGTGTGTGTGTGTGTGTGTGTGTGTTTAGTATAAGTGAGTGAGAGACAGTGTAAGAGAGTATGTGAATGTGTGTGTGTAAGAGTATAATTGTGTGTGTCTGTGTGTATAGCAGCACACTTTAATGCCTGTCTGTCTCGTCTTCTCAGACCGTCTGTCTGTCTGTGTTTGTCTGTCGTGTTTCTTTTCTGTTCTATGAGTATTGTATAGTATAAAGTTCAGATGTTGAATGTAATTTCTTTAGTGAAATGGAGTTATTACTGTAATGTAGGCCTGCAGCTAAAGACTATTTTGATAATAGGTTAAGCGAATGGTGTTTTTTTTTTTTTTAGTTTTTTTTTTAAACGGAGAAACGCAGCACGCTTACAGGCCTGATTTAAAAAAAGAAAAAAAGGAGAAATATGCATTGGTGTACAAATGCATAATCATTCGCTGAAAACAACAACAGTGACTAAAAATATACTTGTTTACTGCTGCAGTTATTTGCAGCTTTTAGGTTTAGTGTTTGTTCACACAGGTTTGAATTGAATCCATCACTATGTCTCGAGCGAGCTGATTGCGCAATCTGATGTTCGCGAGTCACAACACAACAGATCCGGTGTGACTGTACTGAAGTTACAGTTTATACAATAGCACTTCATTAAACTACACCATTTTCACATAAGATGATCATACATTTTTTCTTTCATCCGTGACACCGGTGTGTTTTCTGGTGCATCACTGTGGTACTTCTATTCCACGCAAACTCTGCTTTGCAGAACTTGCAGGTTACAGTGTTCTTTGTTGTGTTTATTATAAAATGCTCCCATGCCTTGGATGACACTTTTTCCTGCTGCTGGTTGACCCTGTACTCTTTGGTATTTTCACAGGCGGCTGTGTTCTCTTACTTCTCGTAACTTCAGCAGCCCAATTAATCGATAACCACATTCGTTGACAATTCATTTCATTATCGAATATTATTGATTTCATCGATTAGTTGTTGCAGTATTCATGTTTTTTTTATGTTGTCATGTGAATAATTGTTAAAATTCTCTCTCTCTCTCTCTCTCTCTCTCTCTCTCTCTCTCTCTCTCTCTCACACAGATCTCTACAGTACTGGGCCAACTTCAAGAAGTTATATATATATATTCAGTGCTTGTCATCTGATTAATAAACCTACAGAGAGCTCAGGACAGTCAGTCAGACCCTGCTGCTCTACATCACTTCGTTCATTATTAGGACAGGGTAAGCTTATTTTTTTTCTCTACACTTACCTATGGTGATTTTTACCGATTGCTTGGTTAGATCATACCTGCTGATAACCAATTAATTAACCGATAGTTGTTTTTAAATATATTCTGCATTAAATAAAAAAGACGTTACACTCAATGTAAAATAGTACTGAACTTTAGTACAGAAAACTACTAAATGATCTGAATATATGAATAAAAATAATTATATAAATAAATATAATCTGGCGCTCTCTGCGTCAGTGATTCGCCTCTAGAGGCCGCCCTTGTAATGACAGTTGATCGGAAGTCGGAAAAACTTGAGCCATGGATTTTCTGCGATAGTTCCAGCAATCCTCCATCAGTGCCGATTAATCGAAAGAACCGATTTATTGGTCGACCTCTAATTTTTAAATTGCATGTGTTTAAACTCCTCGCATAAATAAAACACACACACACTCGGACACACCGATAAACAAACCTTTAACAGGATTTTCTTTCACACCTAGGCTTTCTCTTGCTCCTTCAGCCTCCAGCTTTGTGTGATGACCGAGCCGGAGGTGCTGACCGAGGTTCCGGCGGCGCTAAAGCGCTTGGCCAAGCAGGTGGTACGCGGTTTCTACGGCATCGAGCACGCTCTGGCTCTAGACGTCCTGATTCGCAACTCCTGTGTGCGCGAGGAGGATATGCTGGAGCTGCTGAAGTTCGACCGCAAGCAGCTGCGCTCCATGCTGAACACCCTGAAAGCCGACAAGTTCGTCAAGTGCCGCATGCGCGTGGAGACGGCGCCGGATGGCAAGACCACGCGCCACAATTACTACTTCATTAATTACAGGCTGCTGGTGAATGTGGTGAAGTACAAGCTGGACCACATGCGGAGACGCATCGAGACGGACGAACGCGACTCCACCAACCGCGCGTCGTTCCACTGCCCCAACTGTTGCAGCACCTTCACCGACCTCGAGGCCAACCAGCTGTTTGACCCAATGACAGGTGAGAAGGATGGGGGGGAGCCAATTCGATTTCAGAATGCAAATATTATTATTATTATAATAATAGGCTGCATATTAATTTATTGGAAGGAAACCAGTAGTTCTATGGGAAATCAGACATTGAGCACCCCCATATAACGAAAATGGCATGGTCCTCGTTTCATAGCACCTCTGCGAAGATTCTATTGAGATTGGTAGTCGAATCATCCTCCTATCAGAGCATCAAAACTTTGTATAGCAGTACAGATTTACTGTTTACTAAAAATAACTCTACATACAAACAGTATTGGATGGCAACAAAAGCCAGTACAACCTGAGTGAACATGTCGAATGTGTCCAAAGTGTCTATTTTGTGTGAGCAGCATTGTTATCCATCACTGCTTTAATTCTCCTGGGCATGGAAATCACCAGAGCTGAATGTCACAGTACATGTTTCCCTCAATGAACGGCAGCTCCCCAATACCAGCATCACTCATGCAGCCCCAGACCATGATGTTACCACCACCATGCATGACTGTAGGCAAGACACAATTTTCTTGGTTCTCCTCACCAGGGTGTCATCAGACATGTTGGACAGCATCTGAGCCAAACATGTTTATCTTAGTCTCATTAGACCACAGGACATGGTTCCAGTAATTCATGCTCTTGGACAGGTCGTCTTCAGCAAACAGTTTCTTGTGAGCCAGCTTCAGAAGAGGCTTCCTTCTGGAATGACGGCCATGCAAACCGACTCGTTGCAGTGTGCAGCGTATGTATTTGAACTGCTCTAATACAAGATACACAAATTTGTATGGTCTTGTCAAGCAGACAAAAAGGAAGATGATGAATAGTACATGTGGTTTTGCACGGTTACACGACAAAAAGCTGTTATCACTTAGGGTCTACTCACTTTTGTTACCAGCTATATTGACAACAATGGCTGTATGTTGAGTTATTTTCAGAGAACAGTAAAATCTGTACTGCTGTACAAGCTGCACATTGACTACTCTAAAGTATAGCCACGTTTTATTTCTATATTATCGCCCCTTGTGAAGATACTTAAATGGATGCTGAAATGTGAGGGGTGTATTTACTTTTGTGCATATATTATATAAATATAGATTTAGAATTTCTTCCCCGAACTGTACAGAAATTGAACCGATCCGTGAACACAATTTTGTGTACTGTTACACCCCTAATTAATTAATTTTCCCACTCACGTTATCGTTAACAGAGAATGACCTTGTGTTTTTGATTTACTGAGCACGGCAATAAAACGAAAGTTTTGTCTTTGAGAGGACGTGCTGTGCTCTTGGCACCTTAATCAAAGTTAAGAGGGAACAGACGACATTAACAGGAGGATAAAAAAAAAAAGTGACGTGACCTCGTTTATGCTTTTACGCCGATAAATAACGCGTATCTGGAAGCTCTGAAGCCAGGCGACGTGTTCAGCCGATCCACATTTTGTTCCCGTTTGCTGTTGTTATAACCTTCACTCTTCTGGGGAGATGTTCCACTTGATTTTGGAGCATTGTCATGCTGGAACAGGTTTAGGTTTCGAAGGTCAACTGGAGGGAACTTTAATGCTACCTCATCCAAAGGCGTCCTATACAATTGTGTACCTCCACGTTTGTGGTAACAGTTTGGCGGAGAACCACATATGGCTGGAAAAGTCCCAACAGTGTCCTATTACTTTTGCCCATATAGTGTGTGAGTTTTTAATAAAGCTGGCATCATACCCCTTATAGATGCGAGTGTATTTTTACTTTGCATGGTGGACATACACTTCGAACCAGAAAGAACTGAATGTAAACGTTCTGAATGAGTATTTCTCTGCCCAACACTTTGTGTGCAATGCATAATGATGTAAGATCAAGAGCTCATCAGAAGAGGATGGGGGTATCATCTCCTGGCTCTTGGTGCCAGACAGGCTGAGGCTTTGAGTATTTTTGCTGATCTTGTTGGATTTTTTTTTTTCTTCTGTGCACCATGTGCAGAAAGCATTTTCCTCTTATCTCTCTCTCATCAGCAAGCCTGGGTAAAGCTGACTGGAAGACTATAGTAACTCAAAGAAGCAGTCTTTGCAGCCAAAGTGAGCATAAAAATCACCAAATGCATACGGGTTTCCACTGGTGTTAGAACTCGAGTCCGTCTACGCAGTGTGTGTGTGGGATCGCTAAAACCGGAGAGCAGTAAGTGCACTTCTGGTGCACCTGTGGCTTTACTGATACCCAGACTATTCTGAGCATTGTGTACACCAATTCAGACCTGATGCACACAATGCCGTAGGATTATTTTCTATGGAAGCTGAGTTTCCAAGCTCTGCACTGCACCCTGGAGATTTGTGCTCTGTGCAGGAGGTAAACACTAGATGGCAGCATGGATTTGTGGAAAGGTTGCATTTGGGCGCTGTTGCTTTAATATGTCAGAAAAACGAGATTAACTGAGACTAACGAGTCTGTCTTTGTGTTCAAAGTCTAAAATGACCGCAATGAGTAAGGAAGGCGACGTAGGTTACACCAGGTGCTTCGCTTTCGGTCTCCTCTGATTCAACAGGGAAACAAGACAAACACATACGAAAATTCAAAAGGGAATTTTAGTTTGTTTGTTTTTTGTTTTGTTTCCCTGTTGAATCAGAGGGAAAATAATTAACTTAGAAGTCTTTACTTCTGAGCCCCAAGGATCATCGTTTGATTCAGTTTGTTTGCTTGCGACTGAGGAAGCAGCACAAAATGTTCAGGCTTTTTTTTGTGCTCGCTCTTATTTGAATGCTTTATATAAAAAAAAACTGCAGTACACCCGACTTGTCATTCTTCTGCATTTGTGCCCTTTTCCAAACCGATATTGGCATCTTATTTATTGATTTTGATTTTATTAAGTAGTCCAAAACGAGTCTACACCAAATTCAATGCTACCGAATTCTATATGTGCCTTTCTGATATTGCCGTCTTGTTTGTTTGTTTGTTTGTTTGTTTTAATAAGTCGTCCAAAACGAGTCCACACCAAATTCAATGGTACTAAATTCCATAAAAAATAGTTTTTCTCATATTGCCGTCTTTTTTTATTTATTCTTTTTAGTTTTAAAAAGTAGTCCAAAATGAACGTACACCAAATTCTATAAAAATACTATTTGTGCCTTTCTGATATTGGCGTCTTGTTTGTTTGTTCATTTGTTTGTTTGTTTTAATAAGTATTCCAAAATGAGTCTACACCAAATTCAGTGCCTCCAAATTCTATAAAAAAAAATTTGTCTTACTGCTATTGGCGTCTTTATTTATTTGTTTGTTTTTGTTTGTTTTAATAAGTAGTCCAAAACGAGTCTCTACCAAATCCAATACTACTAAGAATTTTATTTGTGCCTGTAATATTACAGTCTTATTTATTTTAGTTTTAAAAAGTAGTCCAAAATGAGTCTACAACAAATTCAATGCTACTGAATTCTATAAAAATTCTATTTGTGCCTTTCTAAAATTGGAGTCTTATTTATTTGTTTGTTTTTTTGTTTGTTTGTTCTTTCTAATAAGTAGTCCAAAATGAGTCTACACCAAATCTAATGCTACTAAAAATTCTATTTGTGCCTTTCTGATATTGCCGTCTTGTTTATTTTAGTTTTAAAAGGTAGTCCAAAACAAGCCTACATCAAATTCAATGCTTCTAAATTCTATAAAACAGCCTGACTGCTACTGCAGAGTTTCTATGAACAGATTTCTGAAGTGATTGAAACAGTTTGGCTCGGCAGCAGAGTGAAAATCGCAAACCCGCCCTGGCAACGGTTTGAAGTCTGCTCGAGTCAAAGCTCCCAAAGTGTGGATTGTACTAGAAAGATGTACATGTTCTTTTCGAGTACACCGACTACGGCGTGTTCGGCTTTGTCAACTAGTCTTTTGTCATTTGCTGTATAGCGCCAGCACCTCGTCTCATTCCAGCACTTTGTAGTTTCTGCCTCTGCTCTAGCTTCTGATTTATCAACCCGCCATCGAAGTAGCGCGTAGACATGCACATGCGCACACGACTCCGTGTGCTCTGCCGTAACAGAGACGTGCACGGACTTCTGATGGGAGATGGGGGATGCGGGTTTCAGAAGAGGCGCGATGCAGGATGGACGTCTCCTTCCCTACGTCCCTCAGATGACCATAGTACTCTGTGAAGTGCTGTCAGATTTATTGAACCTGAAATGTAGACAATGTTTTCAGACTGTGAGAAAGCTGGAAAAGAGATTTGGGTGGAGTCAGTGATTTGATAATAATAATAATATTTTTATAATTTTTTTTAAAGTCACCTTTCAAATCAATCAAAAAAATCAAGATCAACAACAGTTTAACTGTTAAAATAGATCAAAAATGGCAAATCTGAACAGATGAGTTTAAAGGCATGATTTTAAAAGTGGTCAGACGGTCATTTTTTTTCCGTATAGGTTGTGGAAAGAATTGTAAAGATGAGGAGCAGACCAGCTAAATGCCCTGAACCCCATAGTGACTAAACAAACTGGACGTTACAACAAGGGAAACGGTTGAAAAAGATGAGAGTATGCTGTGGGATGCAAGTCAAGCACTTTAAAAGTAAAAAGCAGAATCTTATGTTATATCTCTATTCGATATTCGACCTGCGATGCCGACGTTTCGTATCTCAATACTCGAATTACCAGTGTTACTTGTGTCTACGTCGCAATTTGAAAGATTCCGCTCTGTATTGTGATATTTAATCTTTGTCAGCGCATGCGATTCCTGCAAACCCTCAGGTCTATTCATACTTGTTTAATGCAACTGCTTTTCCCTGCTCTCTATTCATTAAAAAACAAAACTTAAAATTATACAGAGAAGAAAAACATTTCTGTCCCAAAAATAACTAGACATCAATTTTTTTTATGTCTGTATAATATATTTAAACCCAAACCTTCCTGCATTTGAGTTCTTTCTAAACTTTAGCATGCATGTTGCATAGTGGATTTGAATTCATAGTAATGAACTCGGCATTCTGGGATCTTTACAGAAATATGGAGAGCGACTGTGGTGCGAGAGCGGGGACCGTGGCGGGGGCTTCCAGGCAGCATGGTTTGCTTGTTCTAGCTTGGCATTTCAGGAAACTTGCTATTTAGCTGTGACGATCAAGACCACTGCTGTAATGACGTGCGTACAGAGGTCGGTAGGTCCGATAATGATGCATGGTGTAAAAGGATCGGAATAAATCCAATGCGAGGTGTAATTACCACATCGTCCAATCGCTTAGTTCTAGGACGGTTCGTTCATACTCCTTCCACGATATAAAGCATCGAATAACTTAAATGATGGAAATATATACAGCTGGTTGTCAAGAGCTAAAGCATCAGCCCTAGAACATCTAAATCCACACCCCTGGTCATACGAGTGAACCTGAGAAACTATAAAAGGAAAGATGTTTAGTGATGGGAAAAGGCAAACAACTAGCAAAAGAGGCGAGCTGTTGCTAGGAGACGCAGTGGGATGGGCAAGCAGACGGGTTGATAAAGAGCAACCCCACCGCTGGCCATCTTCAACACACACACACACACACACACACACACACACACACACGGACGTGTACATGCCGGTTACATGTCGGGAACGTTCGGTAGCCTTACCGTATAGAGCGCGTTACTTACTTGTCACATCACCATCGTCGCCGCCGCCGCCACCACGTTTGGTGGTGTTTTTATTTATTTAAATGAGGCGCTCGGGTGCCACCTCGATTAGTAGTTCAGTAGTCTTCAGTCTGTCTAATGCAATAAGGGATACAGAATATTACGTTCCCATTTTTCGACTTCGACGGATGCATCCAAACTGACTTACAAGCGATGCAACCCAAGCGTCTGGCTGTGTGAGGAGCTGACTGTGAGCCGGTTGCTGGAGTGTTTACATTTGACAGCGTGGAAGAAAAAAAAGAAAAGGCTTTGCCGGAGCCATTCATTTCTTCATCCCGGAGAGAACCTGAGCAGAGTGTAGAGAGGCCACCCTGTGGAGTTTGGCTGGAGAAGAAAGTGCACACCAACCAGAATGATCCTCTGCAAAACAGACCTGCAAGCTCCAGGGGTTCGAGCAGCGTGCCAACTGAAGGCGAACAAACAATGTTTAGACAGTGTTAGCTCTGTGGGTAAGACTTCTGATCAGGAGGAGTTTAAACCCCAGCACCACTAAGCCGTCAGTGCTGAGGCCATGAGCAAGGTTACAAACCCTCAACTGCTCAGTTGTGTAAGCACTGTATTCCTGGAGACCTTTGTATTTGCTTTAATGAATTTGAATTCTCAGAATTCGCGACCTCTGCCAGGAGGTTAAGACTGGAGACTTTTAACAGGATAATCACTAAAAACATCCCATCAGGAGTCCTGGTCAAAATGAAGAGAACATGCAAATGCACAAAACGACAACGATTTCTACAAACGACTTCACCATGCAGTCTTTGTGGTCTTCTTAAATAAAAGCTAAACAGCATCTAATGAGCGTTGGAAGTGCCAGAATTTATTTACTTGACCGTAGAGCAAAAATTTCGCTTAGTAGTAGACACACTACAGACAAAAATTTGAGCCACCTGACTTTTCCAGCCGTTACAAAATTTCTTTAAACTAGGAGACCCAAACTTGTTCCAGCTTGATGATGCTCTTGTGAACAAAGCTAGCTCCATGAAGATATGCTTTAAATGAATTGGAGTGGAAGATGACCTCAGCCCTACCGAACACCTTTGGGACGGATTGGAACGTTGACTGCACCCCATGCCTCCTCACCTCACCTACATCTGTACCTGCATTTACTTTTAACACCCTTGTGGCTAAATGAACTCAAATCTCGACAAGCACACTCGAAAATCCAGAAAATTGACAGAACGTCGCGCACACTCATTCACGCTTATAGAAGAAGTTCTAGCATTGCTTCCTGGCATGAAGGAAACCCGGTAGAAACCCCGTGTGCGCAGGGAGCTGGGAGCTGGCGGTACTACTAGTTTAGAATAATTGCTGTCCAATGGACAGAACACAACTTTTATAACCTCCTGGACACACACAGACACAATTATAGAAATATTAAAGAAATAAGCTAAAAAGATGATGTTGAGGTTTTTGTTGAGAGTGACTAGGAAGGACAAGATTAGAAATGAGTTTATTAGAGGGACAGCGCATTTAGGACGTTTTGGAGACGAGGTGAGGGATGCGAGATTAATATGGTTTGGACATGTGCAGAGGAGAGACATGGGGTATATCGGTAGGAGAATGCTAAGGACGGAGCCACCAGGAAGGAGGAAAAGAGGAAGACTTTCTCTTGTAATGAATGGCAAGCGACTTATATTTGTCTCCTCTCCTTTATTTGCTGATCCGAAAAATTCTCAAAAACCGTAATGCGACCCGTGAGTTTTGTGATCCGTTGCACCACTATTGAGTAACAGTGTACATGTTCGTTCGTTAAATCTAAATGATTGTCTATACAGTTTGCTGGATTGAGGGGAAAAAAGTGTCACCCATCCAAATGAGCTGTGTGGTATGTTGATAAGTAAAAAAAGGAACATGAGGGTGTGAGTTTTCCGCTTCCCAAACAGAAACGGCTTCAATTTGTCAGAGGTCAGACCCAGATTCAGCCATGGTACAGGCCCTCTGGGACATGGAGCGAGTGAGGATCTTGCTTAAAGGCCCAGTAGTGGCAGCCTGCTGGTATTGGAGCTTGAACCCACAACCTTCTAACCTCTAGAGCTTTAACTGCTGAGTTCTACTGCTTCTCCTTTGTGCTGAAGTCAAAAACATAATCTGAATGGTGGTTTATGTAACCTTGAATTATATTTTATAATCAGGTTCAAACCTGTACCTGAGTTTATTAGAGGGACAGTGCATTTAGGACGTTTTGGAGACAAGGTGAGGGAGGAGAGATTGAGATGGTTTGGACATGTGCAGAGGAGGGACATGGGGTATATCAGTAGGAGAATGCTGAGGATGGAGCCACCAGGAAGGAGGAAAAGAGTAAGAACAAGGAGGAGGTTTACGGATGTGGTGACAGAAGACATGCAGGTAGTTGGTGTGAAAGAGGCAGATGTAAAAGACAGGGGGGTATGGAGACAGATGATCCGCTGTGGCGACCCCTAATAGGAGAAGCCGAAAGAATGAGAAGCAGGTTCAAACCTGTATCGAATCCACGTGATGATGGTCGTGCATTTCTTTTTCCTGCGAGCGACGTGCTACAATCATGGGCTAGACAACATTAATGTAAATGCACCGATCGATAGAAATCTCCCGCCATTACTTGCTTTTAGTGTTGTCATGATACCAACATTTTTTTTTTTACTTTAAAACGATAACGAAAATGAAATCTAATCATACTAATACCAAATCGATACTACGGCCAAAAAAATTAATTGAATAACAGAACTTTGTTTTATCGATAAACACCCAATGTTTGTTGTCAGTTGTAACAGTGGAACTGTTTTTAAACTAAAAATAAAACAAATATTTAATTAAAATATTTTTTTTTTATTTTTTTATTTAAAGTTGAAATTATTTCCAAAGTTTCATGCCTCTGGTTTCGTCAACCGTGAAAGTTCGAGTGCATCTGAGAGGAAAAAAAACACTCAACGCTCTGTGGAAGCAGCGCGCTGCCCGCACACTGCCCCCTATTGTCAAACACTCGGAAATACAGCGTTCGCTCTTAAAGCCCCAATAGATAATTGTATCGTTTTTGAAAGCAGGATATCGCGATATCTTTCTATCATCATCTTTCACATCGTGCAACAGTTTTGTAGGTTGGAAATATGGATAAATCTGTTATAAAATAACGCATATTCATTAATAATAATAATGTTGCAGGGAATGTAACATGACTGATCAGCTGATGGATCAGGGCTGAACACACTGAGCAGAGTAAGGACTGATAATATCTGTATCTGACCTAGCGTTGAATAAAGTGTATGTTTTCGAGCGAGCCGAGCGATTTGCCGATATGACCTTTTCTTGATTGCGCACATAGATTATGTATGATGATGAAGCTCGGGTTGAGTACGCTGAATCTCAAACGACAACATAATAAAAGCATTATGACCATGACGTGAACTTTTCTTAAAATAACCATCATTTTCGAGCGTAAGGTACAGCTAAGCACATGCACGTCGAGCCAAAAACGTCTATTTGATTAGATGATTGCCTGCTGATTTCTGGCTTGCTCTGTCAGATAGTGACAGGGGGGCGTTAATCCGAGCTTTGACTCGGGTCAAATCCAGAGAGCTGTTGCTCGTTTGATCAACATTTTGCCTTAATACCTGCTTGCTTTCTTTTTTTCTTTTTCTCATTCACACTCCCACACAGGGTTCTTTTTTTTATGTGCCAGCACAAAACCCTTTTCAGTCAGGGACACAGATAAAGGAAATACATATCCTGTTTTAGATTTCAGTAGCACTGCTTTTCAAACCAGGGTCATGTTTTAGGGCTCTTTCATATTTATTAGCCTGTTTGCTGAATTTATTTCATTTAGGTTTAACAGATTAAACAAAACCAAAGGTACAGTCAAGTCAAGTTCATTTCTATAGCGCTTTACACAACTGACATTGTGTCAAAGCAGCTTTACAGAGTTTAAGAGTTAAGGTGAACAATGTGTATTTATCCCTGATGAGCAGCCATGGTGACTGTGACCAGGAAAAACTACCTGTTGTTATGAGGAAGAAACCTTGAGAGGAACCAGACTCAAAAGGGGAACCCATCCTCATTTGGGTGACATCAAGAGTGTGATTTATAAATCTTTAAACAATACAGAACACTGGAGAGTGAGAACTAACATGAGTACTGGAGTGTAAGATTATGAGTAATGTTCTTTCTACAGTCTTCTACAGTCATTTGTGGTTATAAAACCAGGAGCTACTGAGCAACTCATAAAAATAAGGTACAGTGTGTGGACACCTGACCAAAAGATTCATAAGAGCTGAAAGTCACGTAGATGATGTGAGAATGTCTGGGGTGCAGTCAGCGTTCTAATTCATCCCCATGGTGTTCAGTAGGGTTGAGATCAGAGCTCTATATCAGGCCACTTGATGTGTTTCACTCCAACTTATGTACAGCAAATCCTGAAGGAGCTGACTTTGTGAACAGGGGCATTGTCAAAGACCTCCTATACAATTATGTGGTAACAGTTTGGGGAAGAACCACGAATGGCTGGAAAAGTCAGGGGTCCCGATACTATTGTCTATATAGTGCATAAGCAAAATTGATTCGGTTTAGAAATCTGGTGTCATTCAAGCACATGCAACATAAAGTTAGCAAACAAAAGTGTGTAATTAATTAAAAAGATAATTTTATAAAGTTTAAAATTTAATTTTTGTTTAAAAAAAACCCACACAAATGTACTCTCATATGGAGAGCAAATCATGCGTGCCACAATTATTGGCACCCCTTTTTTTAGTCAGTACTTTGTGTCTCCCTTTACAAAAAGTTTTTTTTTAATGCAGAGTATTTTTGTATGATTTTTTATTTTTTATTTTTTATTTTTTTTTATAAAGATAGAAGATAAATAATACAGATTTTTCGCAGCTCCTTTGCTAATATTTACTAAGGGTGCCAATATTAGTAGAGGGCACTGTGAGTAACTAGTAAAAAAAAACGTATACATGCATAAATAGTCTCTCTTGCTTTTCTTTTGTTTGTTTATTTTTTGACTGAAGCTGTTGAAATTAGTTACTGCTCTGTGTATTTGGCTCCGTTTGTGCCTCATGGCTCAGATTAACATTTCGTCTGCAACAAGAAAAAACGATCAAAGTTTTTGGTTTCCTTCCTGCATATGGGAGCAAATTTCTTTCTTACTGCAGTGTGATCCGAATCAAACCGATACCCTTCACACCGTGGACAAAAGTATCGGGACACCTGACTTCTCCCGCCTTATGTGGTACGTCGCTGAAAATGTTCTCTAAAATATGACATATATATTTATTTATATATTTTTTTAATTTAATCTTTACTTTGATCTTTTACTGTAAGTATTCGGATTCTCATTAAACTGTTACCACGAAGTTGGAGGCACACATTTGCATAGGAGGTGTTTGGATTCGGTAGCAGCCGAGGAAATAATTCACTGCATTTTTTCATTTTGAAAAGTCTTTTCGACAAACTGACGAAAAAATAAAGGAAATAAAGGAGAAAATAAATAAATAAATAAATCCCCTCCGCCTGGTCCTTTTTATTATTCCGTACAACTTGGTCATCTGATGGATTGGACTAGGAAAAAGAAAACAACTTGATGAGCGAGGGAGATAAGTGAATACAAACAAGGATTTGTGCCACGCTCGTGCCATCACTCTTGGCACCCCCATTTTTCTCCGCCCTTCTCCATTTCTCTATTGCGCTCCTGCCAGCGATTGTGCAAAAGTAAGTAAGTAAACAGAACGGTAAGAGTGATGCAGAGCCATCGTTTATCCGACAGCACTGTGACAGATAGAAGAGCTGCAGGACTGAGTGGCAGACAGAAACAGGGTGGGGGGTGTAGTGGGGGTGAACGTTGAAATATTCACATAACAGATAAGAGGCCAATAAAAGGGACCATCAGTGGAGGCTGTGGAAGTGGAGTTTTTGAAGCTTTTAGTGTGTACAAACAAAAAGCGGCAAATTGGTACTAAATTACGACTACGTGCTAAACACCTGCGCAGATCTATCTTTCGGCACTTACCTAGGAACCGGTTTTAATTTCGTTTTAATCTCCGTAGAATGGAAACCAACAAATTATACTATGAGGGAGGGGAAATTTAGCATTTTAATATCCGAGGGATATTAGTGGTACTGGCAGCCCAATCAGTAATAAAACACATTTTCTTATTCTTCGAGTGAAAATAGACATCAGACATCACGCGCACACACACACACACACACACACACACACACACAGAAAACACTCACTCTGCTTTACCTAGAAGAACAGAGCCTGTTTGTGAGACAGGCACTCATTAAGCGTTTCACACAGAATGTAATGGGGCTTATCTTTCTTTGTGCAGTTATCTTTTCCCTTTATCGTTCATGAATACAGCTAAATTACACGGCTGTGTTTCGTCAAAACTCTATGAAAGCAAGACCAAGTTCTGCGTATTTATGTAACTGGAGATAATAATATTAATAAAAAAAAATGCATGACCCATTGTTTAAATTATTATTGATATTTGTTATTACAGGGTTTCTGCGGGGTCTTAAAAAAAGTCTATGCTAATTGAAATGCTCCATCAGCACTTTAGAACGTTTTTGTTTGTTAGTTTTCATAGTGTTGAAGTTCGTTCTTTCGCTAGTCCAAATATAATATTGCTGTAGACCAACATGCCACGGCCAATCAGATTTCTGTTACTGGGACGAATCTTTCTCCTATTAAACAACAGATGTAAAACTTAGTTTTTCCAGCTGTGGGGAAGTGCAAGTTTAGTGATATTTGGCTTAAAAAAAAAATGAAATTGTGTGGGTTTGTTTTTGTGTTTGTGATATGGGTCTTACATTTCTTTCTTAATTGTAGGAAAAGGGTCTTAAAAAGTTGTAGATTTGACTTTGAAACCTGCAGATACCCTGCATTAGTAGTATGGACATTTGCACTTTTAGGCATGCGTTCAAATATGCAGGGTTTGTATAAGTTAAACCCTCGTGCTTTTAGTTTGTTGCGGTGGTTCACAGATTTAGGACCGGCCTGAGGGTCACATTTTCTGTACTGACAATGGTTTTTGATCACCTCATTCCATTTATAGTCTCCATTTTCTATTATTTATTTCCTCCACTCCATTCGGCCTAAAAGCTGCCAACAATCCTCCAATCAGGAGGTAAAAATCTGTGCCTCCTTGCTTAACTTTTATTTTTAATTTTTTTGTTTTTTTCCCTTTGCTTAAATATAGCACTTCAACACATCATTCACAAGTGCCAGTTTTAACAACCTGATACAGATTGGACACAGAAACCTTCGGGGGTGCCGGTGTCTTTGGATCTAATTCCACATTTTTCTCTTCCATTTTTCTTCTGGGAAGATGTTCCACTAGATTTTGGAGTGTGCTGGTGGAGATTTGTGCTCATTCATCCATACGGGGTGTTAGTAATGTCAGGTACTGGGGCGCAGTCAGCGTTCCGATTTATCCCAAAGGTGTTCAATAGGATTAAGTTCAGCAGCTCGCATTATGTCCAGTGTTGCTCACGGTCACACTGGAACAGCTACAGACCTCTTTAGATCCAGTGAAGGAACATTTGTAATACAGCATATACAGACATACACTTTAAAAACAAAAGTATTGGGACACCTGATCTTTCCTGATGAAATATGTGGTTCTTTTTCAATCTGAAGGCACACAAAAGTCCATTCAATCTTTGAGGATGGATGTGGACTGTACTTAATATCAAGAGTCTGCTACACTGACACAGAACTACAGCTTGCATCTGATCATCATCTCTGCACACCTCAACATCGTTTAGCTGTAATAAATGGACGTTCAGTGCCAAACAGATGAGGATGGGGTCCCTCTCGAGTCTGGTTCCTCTCAAGGTTTCTTCCTTATGGTATCTCAGGGAGTTTTTTCCTGCCGCAGTTGCCACCGGCTCACTCATTAGGGACAAACTTACAATTAAAGTACATCTTATTCATTCTTTCTTACCACATTGTCCATTGTTAAAAGCGCTATACAAAAAACAATGAACTGAAAACAGTACACTACCTGACTTTACTCAAAACCCCTGAGGCTGATTAACATAATGTCTACTGCTACTCGGTGGTGTAGGAGCAAGCGGCTTGTTTTGTGAAATTGATCATTGTTTCTGCGAAATTTCATTTCTAAACCTATTGCACTGTTTTTGAATGATTATTGAGTAGTTTTTTTTTGCCTCCAATATCTGGGATTTTTTTTATTATTATTTACATCGGTTCAGCAATACTTCTACTACTACACATACACACAAAATAATGTAGTATATGCTGTCATTATTGTCTGTAAATAATTTTCACAGCAGATGGCTAACCAGCCCATCCCACCACCCACAAGACATATTATACCAAACGTTTAATATGACTGCTGCTGTTGTTATTGTTATTAAACAGGGATATTTTGCAGTCAGCATAGGTGACGTTTGCATTCTCTCTCTCTTTCTCTTTAGGGACGTTCCGCTGTACGTTCTGCCAAACCGAAGTGGAGGAGGACGAGTCGGCCGTGCCGAAGAAAGACGCGAGGACGCTGGTCGCCCGCTTCAACGAGCAGATCGAGCCTATTTACGTGTTGCTACGGGAAACAGAAGACGTCAACCTGTCGCACGAGCTGCTGGAGCCAGAGCCTTCAGAAATCCCTGCTCTGAAACAAAGGTCGACGCCCTCTTTTTTTGCCACTTGTTCACTTTCTGGTCTTCTTTTGTTGGTTAAATGAGGGTGGCAAGGGAAGTGTAGTGTCGTGAACCCGGGCCATAGTTGTCTTATTTGTCGCGTGGTGTCCAGTTGTAAGATTTTAACCACTACACATTTCTGTCCTGCCCTGTAGTCGGGAGCGGGCGGCTCTCCCCGCAGGTGCTGCGGGAGGTCGGGATGTCTGGAGGACGAAGGGCTCGTCATACGCGGATATGTACACACAGAATGTTGTGATCAGCATGGAGGACCAGGAGAGCCAGCAAACTCAAGCGGCCGAGGCCAAAGCCCCCAAAGAGAGACCGGTGTGGCTGACTCAGAGCACCGTCCAGGGCGCCTACAACGACAACGACGCCCTCAAAGCCGGTCAGTACCTCTTCACCACTTTTCTTTTCTTTGTGTGGAGGTGTACACGAGCTGCTAGTGAGCACGGTTCGAGTTTGCTATGTGGTATCTACGAAAAGGAACAGAACCAGTTTAGTATCAAAAATCCAGCAATGCATTTACTTTGAGTCATTTAACTGAAAATTTCTGTGTATAGCACTGCTACCCCTAGTGTATAAAAAAAAAGTATTAATTTCATTTTAACGATTCTTCGAGTAATCGGATAAGAAGTATTTTTTCTTTATTAAAGCGCACAAATAAATATAGAAGAGAAAATAAGACAGGTCTGTTAAATTTGACCAAGTAACTTGTTTCCAGTTTTTTGAAAAATTAACAATTTAGTGCTGAGATTATCTGTGAAAACATGCCCAATTTAGTGCATTTAATTAGCAAATTACATCAAAATGTAAATACAAATATATACATGTATTTTTATTTAGGACATAAATAATGAGAAATTATTTGGAATAATCTCAAACTTTGGAAACGTGGTCTCTTTCTTTGGCCTGAATTCTATGGAAGCCTGTAATCTGCCACATAAAAAAATTATAATTTCTCGCAATTCTGAATGTATTTCTCGTAAACGTCCAACATTTCTGGTGCATCCACCGGTAACCATGTTGTTCGGCCTGAAGTTTGAACAAGACCTCATCTGTTTTGTTCCATCTTCTCCAGAGCTGATTGTTTATACAGAGTTCTCTCCAGGGATCGGAGGTTTAGGCTACAATCAATAGAATAACAAACTATTACATTTTTTTTATGTAAAGCTTTGCAAGAAAAAAAAGTTGCCCAGAAAAAAATATATTAGGCATACGTTTTTTTGATATATGGAAATGGGCTTCCATATGAATCTTCTCTTCGACCCTCGCTATTTTCTCTCCATTCCTCCATTTTTTTTCATCTGCATCTGGTGTGTTACCTGTCCAGAGCACTCCAGAGTTTAGCGGGTGGTGCATCAATAATAATGGTCCGTGTAACTTAGATCTTAAGTCTCTCGCTATAGAGCTCTGATCTCACCCCTAGTGAACACCTTACGGGTTGAATTGGAACAAACCTCAGGCCTCCTCACATCACCTGTATCAATTCCTTACTTTGTGACGGAACGAGCACAAATCTCCACAGGAACACTCCAAAATCTAGTGAAACATCTTCCCAGAAGAGTGGAGGTTATTGTAACAGTAAATCGAGCTTAAATGTGGCAGAACTTCCAAACAGCGTATACAAATCTTATAGTCAGGTGTCCACAAACGTTTGTCTATATTCAATCAAATTTAAATTCATCAACACCCCATGAATTCTAATTCAAGAATTTAAAATTCTGCTAATTTGACATTTGTTTTGTTTTTGAAGCATTCACGTTCAGTGTTTCCTTTAACCTGATAGATTGACAATAGTTTGGAAGAAAAAATGAGTCTATACAGTATCTGACAAAAGTGAGTACACCCCTCACATTTCAGCAACCATTTTAGTATCTTCTCAAGTGACAACACTATAGAAATTAAACTTTGATATAGAGTATATCTGGAGCTTGTACAGCAGTATAGATTTACTTTTCTCTAAAAATAGCTCAACTCAACATACAGGCAACAAAAGTGAGTACACCCTAAGTGATAACAGCTGTACAGCTTGTAACCGTGCAAAACCACATGTCCTATTCAAGATAAGATTTCTTGAAATAAGAAAAAGTATCTATGCTTTAGAGAATTAATTTAAACTCCAAAACTAGCTTGTTAATTATTATTTTTAAAAAGTTTGCTTTTCTTAATTTGTGTGAAAAGATCTTAAATCCAGAGCTCAAGAGAACTCTTTTTAATTTAAGAATTATTATATATTCTGTCTAAAAATGAGACCAAGCATTTAAACTAAAAAAAAGATCACTATTACTACTACAGTTACACTGACCAGGCTTAACATTATGACCACCGCCCTAATATTGTGTTGGTCCCCATGTTACTGCCAAAACAGTCCTGATCTGTCGAGCATTACCAGCTTTCATGTTTTTGTCTGCATGACAGAACCATACGAATTTGTGTATCTTGTATTAGAGCAGTTTTAATCTGGTGCTTTGAGTACAGTTCTCTCATACTGACCACTGGATGTTTAAAATGGCACCTCATGAGGATCTGAGAATTTGAATTGTTGCTTTCCACAAAAATGCTGAGGCTGTAAGAAGATCAGTAACGCCCTGAAACTGAGTTACAGTACAGTGCACAGGGTCATACAGAAATCGGATCGGATCAGACCTCACAAGGGTATATCGAAGTCGAGTCTTTCGCGCTGTGAAGCTGCTTAAAAAAACAGACGCATGAGTGCTGCAGCATTGCTTTAAAGCAGAAGATCCGCTTGTCAGTGCTCAGACCAAACTGCAACAAGTCGTTTTGCATGCCCGTCATCCCAGAAGGAATCCTTTTCTGAAGCTGGCTCACAAGAAAGCTTGCAAATGGTTTGCTGAAGACAACCTTTCCAAGATCATGAATTACTGGAACCATGTCCTGTGGTCTGACGAGACTAAGATGAACTTGTTTGGCTCCAACATGTGTGGTGACGCCCTGTTGAAGAGAACCGAGAAAAGTGTCTTGCCTACAGTCAAGCATGGTGGTGGTAGCATTATGGTCTGGAGATGCATGAGTGCTGCTGGTACTGGGGAGCAGCAGTTCATTGAGGGAAACATGGATTCAAACATATACTATTACATTCTGAAGCAGAACAGGATGCCCTCCCTTTAGAAACTGGGACGAACAGCAATTTTCCAACATAATAATGACCCCAAACAGACCGCCAAGATGACAACTGCCTTGCTGAGAAAGCTGAAGATGATGGAGTGGCCAAGTATGTCTCCAGACATGAACACTATTGAGATTGAGCACCTGTGGGGATCCTCAAGCAGAAGGTGGAGAAGCACCATGTGTCTAACATCCAGCAGCTCATTATGGAGGAGTGGAAGAGGATCCCAGCAACAATCTGTGCAGCTCTGGTGAATTCCATGTCCAGGAGGATTAAGGCAGTGTTAGATAACAATGCTGCTCACACAAAATATTCACACTTTGGACACAGTTTTGACGTTCACGTAGGGTGTACTCAGTTTGTTGCCAATTATTTTGACAGTAATAACTGTTATTTTTAGAGGACTGTAAATCTGTACCGCTATAAAAGCTGCACATTGACTACTCAAAGTATACAAAATACATCAAAGTTTCATTTCTATAGTATTGTCCTTTAGAAGATACTAAATGGTTGCTGAAAGGTGAGGGGTGTACTCACTTTTGTGAGATACTGTACATCTAGATCCTAATGTGGTTTGAATATTTATTTAGGCGTATTGCTGCATATGGAAGTCATGCTTTTCTTTCACTCTCTTTCTCTCACTCTCTATCTCTCGGGTTTTGACAGCTTGTGATTTAAATTAGCCACATGGTGACAACACAGCTCATGACTTGAGTCAGACTGAAGCACAATACTCCTGTCTAGGCTCATGACCAGAATAAAGAAAGTTTTACATCATGCTAATTTTTTCCTTTATATATAATCTATATTTTCTTTTTATTAATTGCCCTGGTGTTGCTTTTGCTCCAAGGATTTTTCTTTGTTGTCTTCCTAATGGCATATACACATATATATATATATATACACACACACACACACACACACACACACACACACACACACACACACACACACATATATATATATATATATATATATATATATATATATATATATATATATATATATATATATACACACACACATATACACACACATATATATATATATATATATATATATATATATATATATATATATATACACACATATATATATATACACACACACACATATATATATATATATATATATGTGTATATATATATATATATATGTATATATATATATATATATATATATATATATATATATATGTATGTATTTAAGTAATATAAGTATATAAGTAAAAATAAATAAATGCATAATTCTATCAGACAATCTGCTCTTGCATTGTATTTTATTCTTTAAAAAAGATCAGTGAGATTTTTTTTATGACTGGAAATAAGCTTGTAAGTCTCGACTGAATGAGCAGAGCTCCGCGATCTGCTAACGATGGATCCGGTACTTTTCTCTCGTGCTGCTCAGGAGTGTGTATCACACACTGTAATAAGTGGAAAAAGGGAGAAACACTACAGTCTAACTGCCTTGTAACATTTTTTCATTCTGTGTTGTAATTACAGCTGCCTAACGTTGGCTGTCCGCGGGGTTTTATTGACATTGTGGACGTTTGGACGTCAGTTCTCTTGGTTAATATGAAGCATGTAGTTGCTTTTTGTTGCTTCTGTAACTTACAGTGTTTTTGTGCCACAGCTGAGGAGGACTCCATGGTAACTCAGGAAGGCGTGGCCGGACCTGGGCACGCGCAGGACGAGAACGAGGAAGTGATGCGGGCGCTTCTCATCCACGAAAAGAAGAGTGCAACTGCACCAGTGGGTGGCGCCCTTCACAGAACCCCCAACATCCCAGCAACTAACGCCAGCGACTCGGAGAGCGACACCAGTGAATCCGACGAGGACTCTCCGGTCCAAGCCATTGCTGCTCCAGCGAAGCCAGGCAGACTGGGTGAAGACGAGGATGAGGAGGACGAAGAGTTTGAGGAGGTGGGAGACGATCCGGTGGTGATGGTGGGAGGAAGAGCGTACTCTTACAGGGAAGTGAGCCAGAGGCCAGAGCTGGTGGAGCAGATGAGCGCACAGGAGAAGGAGGCCTACATCGAGATGGGGCAGAACCTTTTCCAGGACATGTACTTCTGAGCATCCTGTTTTCCCTCTTTCTCTCTCATTTCTTTTTTTTTTTTTTTTTATGCTCATGTTCATCATTGTAGTTTTCTCTCGGTTGCCTTTGGAACATTGACCCACACTGTGTGGAGAATTGTGCTGAAGGTTCGACTCTCTCAGAGAGGTTCATTGTTATTCTGTTCTACAGGATTCCTGATAACATTTGTTCGCACTCACTCACACACGAATGCCACACTGTGAAGGTGCATTATTTCCAAAAGTTTAAGTGCTTTTTGAGCATCGCATTTCACATTTAGTCCTATTTTGCTCTTATAATTCCCTCCACTCCTCTGGGAAGATGTTCCACTAGATTTTGGAGTGTGCTTGTGGAAATTTGTGCTCCTCCAGACACAAGGGTTTAAGTAAAATCAGGTACTAATGTAGGAGAGGTGAGGAGGTCTGGGGTGCAGTCAGGGTTTTAATTCATCTCAAAGGTGTTATGTAGGGTTGAGATCACGGCTCTGTAGCAGGCCATTTAAGATCTTCCTCTCCAAACCATGTAATCCATAAATTCAGGAAGTTCAAGGTTACTGTGTGCCTCCAACTTTGTGGTAACAGTTTGTTGAAGCACATATGGCAGGAAAGGTCAGGTGTCCCAATTCTTTTGTCCTTATAGTTTATTTTGGGCTTGAATTTTTAATAAATATCCAGAGACTCTTTCTCACACACCCACACTTATGTGTTTGCATTTCTGGTTTGTTTCTTCAGTCCCACACTCTCTTGGGCAAATAGCAGAGGGTTCAGTGTGTACGTTAACGCCTGGTTTCTGAGCGACCTTCCAGAGCACCTGCGTGATTACAAAAACAACTGACACAGCAGGTCCCTGAGGGGATTGATTTGCCATTTGAGACGCCATAAATGTGCATATTAGAGACCAAGCTGGTTAATTTGGTGCTCAATCACTACAAAAAAGAAACATAAGTGAGCATATCCAAAAAAAAAAATACAAGAAAAATGCAGCTATAACTGAACTGTCGAGGTTTACCAAATTTTTGTGCAACAGCACCTCATTTAAGTGCATTTACACAGTGTGAGCTTGTTTATTATGACACAGGATCATTTAGATTGCTAGGTTAGAAGCACAGGTTCCTAAACTCAGTAGGACTTTTAACATAAAAAGTTATGGATGTTTGTGGACACCTGACCTTAATTTTATTCAATTCAACCACACAGGTGTTAAAGTCAGGTGCTGATGTAGGAAGTCTGGGGTGCAGTCAGCGTTCCAATTCATCCCAAAGGTGTTCAATAGGGTTGAGGTCAGAGCTCTATAGCAGGTCACTCAAGGTTCGAAGTATTATGCATTTTATTTTAAATGCTTTTCATCTCACCACAACTGTACAGAGTAGGTTTTTGAGTTCTGTCAGCTTGTACCAGTCTGCCCAAACCTTTTTAAATGCACAACTCTGAGTAAACTCTTGAGTATGTTGTGTGAGAAAATCCCAAATCAGTCATTATAGAATCTACAGTAAAAAAAACTCTGAGAGATCACATTTTTTCCCCATTCTGATGGTTTGATGTGAACATTATTACCCAAGTTGCTGGCCCGTACCGGCATGGTCTCATGGATTGCAAAGCTGCCAAATGATTTAGAACTGAACTCACAAAGTGCTCAGCGAGTGTATAGCACCTCTTCAAAATGTCACAAGCATTTCATTTTCACCTGCTAACTAGCTTTCATCTTTCTGCCCTTTCTCTCAAGCCGCTCTCCTCTTTCTGGACAGTATTTACTGCACATTGTATTAGAAAAAAAACCGTTGTGAAACAAGCAGTCAGCTCTCTTTCTGTGAGGAAATTGAGTTTGAATGTAATTGAATATGAAGACATGAATTTTTTATTAGGGGTGGGGATGAAGTGATGTCTTTAACAGCAATAAACAGTTGTTGGTAAATGAGTTGTATGGTTATATGTGTTTTGCTGATTTCAGGCACGATGGTGTGTGCTAATAGAGATGTTGCTTCAGAACATGTAACTAAAATAATAGTGTCACCATTCGAAGCCAATCACAGGCCAGAGTTTATGTCTGACACGTTATTCAGTGTTTTTAACTTTCATATAATCTTAAGATCCTTTGCGGAGATGCATTTGAGCAAGAACAATTACAATTTTGGAAAAGGTGATTACAATTATAGTATCTTATTTATTTATTTATTTTTTTCCCCTTAAGTATTTCTCCTTTTTTTATTTATTTATTTTTTTTATTTAAGCCAACCAAAGGAAAAAAAACAGCTGCTTTTATATAGATAGATAGATAGATATATATATATATATATATATATATATATATATATATATATATATACACACACACATATATAATTTATTTATTATTGTATATTTTATAATTTTTTTAACAACATTAAAGTTGGTGTACAAAACCTGTAATTTAAGGCCGTGTCAGGCCTAAAATTACACCCGCTGTCAGGTGAAGTGAATAACATTGATTATGCTGTTAAGTCAAGTCTAGCTTATTTCTATAGCGTTTTTCACAACAGACATTGTCTCAAAGCAGCTTTACAGACATCAACAGTCAAGGTGAACGGTGTGTATTTATCCCTGATGAGCAGCCATGGCGACTGTGGCAAGGAAAAACTCCCTTAGATGTTATGAGGAAGAAACCTTGAGAGGAACCAAACTCAAAAGGGGAACCCATCCTCATTTGGGTGGCATCAAGAGTTTGATCATAAATCTTTTAACAGTACAGAACACTGGAGAGTAAAAACTAACATGAGTACTGGAGTATAAGATTATAAGTACATTGTTACATTGCTACCTGTCGAGTGGTGTGACATATTAGGCAGCAATTGATCAGTCAGTTCTCAAGGTCGATGTGTGGGAAGCAGAAAAAATGGGCAAGCGTGTGAGAATCTGTGTGACTTTGACAAGGGCCAAATTGTGATTGCTAGACGACTGGGTTGGGGCATCACCAATACTGCGGCTAAAACCTGCTGCAAATGGTCCAAGGGTTATCGGCATACAGTTTTGGTTCAAGTAAAGAGAAAATGTAATGCTTGTGCATCCAAAAACATCCTATATAATTATACTTATTTTATGCAAGGATTTGTGTATACAGCAATCAGGCAAAACATTGACTGTTGAAGTTAATAACACCGATTATCTCTTCATGTCACCTGTTAGTGGGTGGAACACTAACATTTTGTTCTCAAAGTTGACATGTTAGAAGCAGGGAAATAGGCGAGTGTAAGGATTTGAGAGAGTTTGACAATCACCAAATTGTGATGTCTAGACGACTGGGTCAGAGCATCTCCAAAACTGCAGATCTTGTGTCATGTTCCTGGTCTGCAGTGGTCAGTGTCTATCAAAAGTGCTCCAAGGAAGGAACAGTGGTGATCTGGCTTTTTGATGCACGTGGGGAGTGAAGCCTGCAAAAAGGGGGATCAACTTAATATTAGGCCGGTGGTCATAATGTTTACCTGATTGGTGTTATGTATATTTTAGTGAGAGTATAAGAACTATTTACATTTATGGCATTTGGCAGAAGACAAATGCATACAACAGAGCAGCTATGGGTTTAAGGGCCTTGTTCAGGGTCCCAGCAGTAGCAGCTTGGTGTGGCTGGAATTTGAACTCATGACCTTTAGATCCAAAGCCCAATGCCTTAACTACTAAGCTACCACCTCTAGAACCCTTACTCACAAAAAGGTTGGCCAATCTAAATTCTCACTGACTCATTTGGATTATCTGAGTCGTTGTCACTATAAAACTAGTATAGCTTTTATTAAACTATGAGCTCTGTTTTTTGCAGCTTGAGGTGGATGTGTTCTAAAATCAGATTACGATCGAGAGCAGATGCTGTTGCTGCGATTGTCTTCTGTCTCTTTGCCGGCTGCCAAACTACCGTCTGCTACTAATGCATAAATCCTGCGGCTTTCCCTTTCTAAAAACAACCTCAGCTTTTTTGGTCAGTTTGTATTTGGTATCAATACATTTTTTATATTTTTGACACTCATTTTAGACGTAGGACTAAAATGTTAATGAAAGTGTAATCTGGTTTTGAGGTTAAGTGAAGAAAGGAGAGAAGACGAAGTAAATGAGTTAAATAGGAAGAGGCGGTTATTAAACTTTCTTGACCTGCTAAAGCGTGCACACACACACACACACACACACACACACACACACACACACACACACACACACAATCAACACGCAAGTCAATTTAAAGTCATTACGTCTCTTGTTTCACAGCATTGTGTGTGCATGTGTGTGTCTTCTTTCCCGCCTCGTCCTTTACTCACTTACGGATTTGCTTACTCATTACGTCTTTATATATTTATTTATTTTGTTAATTGCTTGTCATTCGTTCACTCACGTCCTCTCTTCACCGCCCTCGTTCAAGCTTTCATTCGTATTGATTTCAGCAAATTGTCACCCCGCTTCAGACTATCGATATTTTTATTTTTATTTTATTTTCCTTCCCCCTGAGTGTCTCCCACACTACTACGAGGCAAAGTCATTAGGATCCTCATCATGATGGAGCACAGATGAGGATAAATTACACACAGAGGTCTACTGACATTTTGCCCAGATGTTTCTGCTGCCTGCAAACACTTCCTGACTGCAAATATAGTTATATTATTTCACCTTCCTGTTCTTGCTTCATACCTAAAATGGTAGAAATGCTCTCTAGAATTTCCTTCTAGATGAGGAGCTCTGACCTGTGACAAATGAACTCCACATGATCTCTGAGGTTGTGCTGTGGAAGCGGGAACCAAGAACTCCTTTACTGCATGTCCTGTAAGTTGGCAGGTGGATCATGGATTCATGGATTAGACTTGTTTGTACATCTTTCAGATGCTTGATCTGATTAAAATTTGGAATTTGAAGACCATTACAACACCTTTGTCATGTTTTTCAAACATCTTTTACAGTGTGCCAGGGAGCATTAGGGATTTTGGTTGCCATGAAAGGGTGTACTGTTCAGTGACTATGTTCAGGTTGGTGGTACATGTCAAAGTAGCTTCCACATAAACATGAGAACATTACCCAGACCATCAAACGTTCTCTTCCAGCTTACCTTCTTCATATTGTGCATCCTGGTGTCATCTCTTCCCAAGGCTAAGACTTGCCTTCATCCAGATTTTGTAGGTACTACCCACTGCGCACCAGGAACTCCCCACAAGACCTTCTTGTTTGTGAGATGCTCTGACCCAGTTGTCCATCTAGCACAATTTGGCCCTTTCAAAGTTGCTCACATCTTTAATCTTGCCCATTTTTCCTGCTTTCAACACATCAGCTTTAAGCGCTGACTGTGCACTTGCTACCTTAATATATTCCACCTCTTCACAGTTACCACTGTCATGAGACAAGCAATGTTATTCACTTCATCTGGCAACGTGTTTGATATTATTGCAGATGTACATATGTACAAATGTAATTCGTTTTAAGTCATTGAGGATGTACTAAAACCGGAAAGAATCCAAGTGTGTGTGTGTGTGTGTGTGTGAGAGAGAGAGAAGGTAGTGCTACAAGAGGACATTAAACCATAATAAATCATAGTACTTTGGATACTTCAGTACATTTAAAGGCAAATCCTATTGTACTTTTCCTCAAGTGAAAGTTTAAAAGTAGCACTTTTACTTAAGTAATATTTTACAGATTGTATCTCAAGTAAATACTTTGTGTACTTCGTCCACCAATATTATCAACACCAACTAGGGTGAGGAAAAAGTATTTCCCATTCAGGATCAATCATTTTTCCTGTTACTGCTAGCTGCACACTGAAGCATAAAATTTTCCTATCCTGTTAAGATTGTTTGGCAGTGGATCATTTTCCGAATAAATAAATGACATTATGAACACCATTACACAAGTTGGAATTCACCCAAAATGCATTGGTGCATGACTCTGTGAGAACACTGTGACTTTATTAGCATATTACCTCATCCTTGGGGAAAATGAATGGCTGGCTAGGCCATTGAACTGGATTTAAGAGCTAGTGCTTTTGACTAGCATTAACCCATTGCTTCTTCGTGATGCGATGAAATGACACATTCACAGAGTGGGCTGAGCTTATTGGAATGGATCGAAATGGCCGGAAATCTCATGTACATTGCAGAAGATATAGTGGCAGGCAAAACCAGGTCTAGATTTGGTTGTTATGTAAAATTTCAGTTGAACTGAGCGTGCAATATGCTGAAATTGTCATCATGGCGGTTTTGTTAGTCTCGTTAGGTGATCTGATGGGAATCGGTTTCCATAAATATAAGATGCCACACATAGAATTGTGCGTTGGATTTGTTTCCGTATGCAAATACATGAACCGTTGAAAGAGCAGTTTTTCCAAAGACAAAAGGTTCCCAAGGGTTTGGGCTGAGTTTACATTTTTCTCATATTTAGTTAAATTAGATTTGTGTAAAAGTGCACAAGCTTCACTGTTTTTTGTGTTATACAAGTTATACAATGGCAAATATAGAAATAATTCCTGTTTTTCTCAAGTTTCAGGTCAACATTATAAGAATGGCTTAGTATGGGTTTTAACCAGTGGCTGGAATAAAGTAATACATAACCAGGTATAACATCATGACCACCTCCCTAATATTTTGTTGGTCCTCCTTTTGCTGCTAAAACAGTTCTGACCCGTTGAGCATTAACAACATTAACTTCTTCAGCAATTAGCTTTTGCTCCCTACGTGCATCAATGAACCTCGGCCGCCTGTGACCTTGACTCCGGTTCACCACTGTTCCTTCCTTGAAGCACTTTTAATAGATACTGACCATTGCAGACCAGGAACATCCCACAAGAGCTGCAGTTTTGGAGATGCATTGACCCAGTTATCTAGACATCACAATTTGGCCCTTTTCAAACTCACTCAAATCCTTAAACTTACACATGAAGAGCTTTTCCTGCTTCTTAACACATCAACTTTGAGGGACAAAATGTTCACTTGCTGCCTAATATTTCCCACCCACTAACAGGTGCCATAATGAAGAGATAATCAGTGGTATTCACTTCTGTTCATATATGTTATAATGTCAATGTTATGCCTGATTGGTGTAAAATATTACATACTTTCAAAATAGCCCTTTATTTGCATGTAAATATGGGAGGTGGTAGCTCTGTGGTTAAGGAATTGGACTCTGGATCGGAAGGCAACAAGTTCAAATCTCACCACCACCATGCTGCCACTGCTGGGCCCTTGAGCAAGTCCCTTAGCCCTCCCCAGCTCTGTTGTAATCGCTCTGGATAAGGGTGTTTGCCAAATTCCGTAATTGTAAATATACATTATATAGACGAAATAATTTGGGACAACTGACTTTTCCTGTTACCACTGTTAACTGTTACCACAAAGTGGAGGCACTCAATTATATAGGATGTCTTTGGATGTGATAGCATAAAATTTGCCAGTCTGAGCATTATGCCACATAATATTATTATGGGATTTCTTACACACAGTGAAAAATCCCATTGTGCTTCACATTTAGTACCATTAGTAAGCATCAGTTTTCAGTCTGCCAAGCAGCCATCTATTGCCTTCTAGCATAATGCTAACTATTTCTGATTTACTCATGGATGGTGATTATTTTATCATCACAACAAAATTGTCACTGTTCTGAAAGAGGTAAAAAACAAAAAATAGAAATTTGTAAAACTGTGTGCAAAACAGGAAGACAGGAAGGGAGTGCACTGCCTTAGCATCATCATCATCATGATTAACATCAGTTTCCTTTCTTTCCTATCTTTTAGATCCAGATAAAGTACACTATATTGAAATAAGTATTGGGACACATGACATTTCCCAGCCATATGTGCTTCTCTCCCCAAACTGTTACCATAAACTTGGAGGCACACAATTATATAGTATGTCTTTTGGAAGCAGTAGAATTAAATCTTTTCCTTCACTTGATGAACTAGGAGACCCAAACCTGAAAGATTTTGAGTGGCTTGCTATAGAGTTCTGACCTCAACTCTATCAAACAGCTTTGGGATGAATTGGAATGCTGACTGCACCCCAGGCCTTCTTACCATGCATCATAACTTAAGTTACTAAGGCCCTCTTGGCTGAATGAGCATAAATCTCCACAAGCAAATTCCAAAATCTAGTTGAACATCTTCCCCGAAGAGTGGGTTATTACAATGTTTATGTGTCCATGGACTCTAGCCACTTATTGTACTACAGATATTTGCACATCACTTCAACTAAAACAACCTCTAACCTCTAAAAGTCATGCTTCTGTTCGACAATTATTTGTGGCGAATGAAGTGATGCCTTTAAGCTGTTAAAAGAATTAAGATTTAATCAAAGAAGAATTTTGGTGTAAATCTTTTAAGGCTTTTATTTAATCTTTTAGGCTAAGTGACAGATTTAGTAAAGATAAATAAATTAGCAGATGGTACAACTGGTATAGAAATGCAGCAAAATATGTTTGTGTACTCTGCTAATTTTTCATCTGTACACTCCTGGGCAAAAAAGGCCAAATATCAAGGAGGAATCATTGGTCAGAAAATGTGTGTTTAGGGGTAAAAGGCAGAAACTTGGAAAGTCACGGTTCAGATCAATTTGGGTACAGTTAATGGGAAGAAATGCGGAACGTAAAATTGCTTGTCTGTTTTTATTAAGGCAGTTTACATTTTAAAACAATTTTAAATAAAATACCTGCTTGATTTGAATAAAAAAAATTACAAATGAAATAAAATACATTAAATTAATGCAATACACCTTTTTATTATATTGATTAATCAATTAAATTGGTGCAAAAGAAATAGATTAAGTAAAATTCAATTAAAAAACATTTAATCAAATAGTAATTAAATAGTAATTTTTTAGACCTCATTTGGGTAATAAAGATGTGTGTCTGTGTTTTAGATTTAGATGATCAACTTAACTGTTCTACTTCTTTCAGCATATTTAAACAATTGTCTTCATTTTTTCATCCTTCATTCATTCACTCCCTCGATATGTGGAATTGTCAGGATTTTCTCCTTTTAAAAGAAATTCTTGAAGCTGGACTTAAAAGGCACCCAAAGAATCCATATTGCAAAACATATTCGACAAAATCGTAAAATTTTGCACATGCGCTCTGCAAATCGTGTTTCCGGTATGTGAAGAGTGGCCACAGTGACACTGCGCTCAAAGTTTTTATTTCCTGTTTGCATTTTTTGCATCTAAAGTGCGAAGCAGAGACTAATAAAACCTTTGGTCCGGCACTTAATATAGTCATGAAGAATCTCAGATTTTTTACTCCTGCATGTAAAAAGGTCTGCATTTGGTACATATGTGCACTATACCCGAAAGCCTTGTACCGAAACAGTATGGTATGAATATGTGTACTGTTACACCCCGACTAGATAGTGATTTAAATGTCTGCTGTGAAATTTAGTCCAACAGGTCATTATTTGTTCATCTGCCACAAGTTCAAACAGAGCAGCAAAAAAGATCTTCAGGATTTGTTATTCTGACCACTGATTTCTTATTAAGGCCATTAAAACTCATATTTTGCCAGTTTAAAGCCTTATTTTTTGACCCTTGAGTGCACTCCTTGACAGAGTGTTCTAACAACTTAGGATAAGGGCCTTCTGGAAGGAACGTCTGCCAAAAGCCATAAATATGAAATGTACCATGTACCACCTCCTAGTTGCAATGCTACCTCATATCCAAATGCAAGTGCAATGTGCCAAAGGAAACTCTTCCTTACACTGAGCCAGCAGACTTCAGCTCTGACGTTACTACATAGTGGAGCAAAACCCTCTGGAAACCGTAAGCTTCTCTTGGGGTCTGCTGCTGGATGCTAATGCGTTCAGGAAAGTGACTCACTATTAGCCTGATTGACTGTCAAACTGTCCATCTTTCCGTCTCTTTCACTCGTTCGCTTGTCAATTCCCTTTTCGCATCCACACACAAAACGTGCAAACAACCAAAACCAGAATAATTGATAGGAACGTCCTCAATTGTGGTGTGGGAATGTGTTAACCTTTGTGTTTGGCTTGATGTTCAAAGCTCTGCTGGATGAGCTACTCGTTTGATCCAGACACCTGAAAAGGAAAGATAAGAAATGTGCATCATTTGCAAAATAAATCATACAACCAGTCAAAGGGAAAAAACACACACAAAGAAGGAAACATGTCAGGACACAGTTAGAGGGAAGAGGCTTGTCCAGACCATTAAAAGCCTTGTTTCATCTTCTTTTTGTACAGATCCAATCTCACTGGCTCATTAAAGGCTAATTGATGTCAATATGTAATTATGTCATCCAGAGCATTGGTTTTTATGCTGAGAGGAAGTGCTAATTTTCTCTGTGCATTAATGTCGAAGCTGCTCTCATGCAGGAGATTTACTGTTAGACGGCTACATTCCAAAAAACAGCTAAAATCTATAACACAATGTATAATAATAATATTAATAGATGAATTAATAAAATGTAAATGATATAATAAATATTATTAATAAATTAATGATATTATAATAAATTATAATAATAATAATTATGAGTATATAATATATTATTATTATAATAAAAATTACTTATTATTATTAATAATACTATTATTGTCATCATATAAAACGAATAATTAAAACTAAACCTACTTATCTTCAGATGTACATATGCTATGAGGAAGTACATATTCTGTCTAAATATAAAATAGTGCTTTTAAATATAAATTCAAAAACAAATAAAATTAACAGGTGCAATTTAACAGAAAGCTTGACTAGACTACAAAACCATAGCAGACATCCAATCTTTAGTTTTTGTCTGCATGTCAGAGGTTTGCTCCGGTTGTCTGACAGAAAACTGCTTTACCGAGCACCACAATTGAAATACCTCATTTATTTATATTATATTTCTGCATGAACTCGCACAAAATATGGAAAATAGAATATTTTATTTATGGATTCACTGCTCCTTGTCCAAGGAGCTCTCCATTATGCCCACATCATCTGTGGGGTCTCCAAATATCTATATATCCATCTGTCAATTTTTTTGTTCTGTGTATTCTACACAGGGTCACACCGAAGCCTGGAGCTTATCCTCGAAGACTCTGGGGACAAGGTGGATGGGGTGCCAACTTATTACAGGGCATTTACATTTAGGCTATTTAAGAGACGCCCTTATCCAGAGCGACTTACAAATGAGCAGTTGAGGGTAAATAGCCTTGCTCAAGGGCCCAGCAGTGGTAGCTTTGTGCTGCTGGGATTTAAACTTCCAACCTTTAGTTTCAAAGTCAACCTTAACCACTGAACCACAATCGCCTACAGTGCATGTCTTTGGACTTAGAAAGGAAACTACAGGACCTAGAGGAAATCCTCGAAAGCACTGAAAAAAATGCATACTCCATATAAACAGAGCAGGGCCATGCTTCAAACATTCAACCTGAGGTTGGTGCACAAGTGCACAAGTTTCTCTGCAATATTACAATAATGAAACCTTATACTAAGTCTGTGAACCAGAAATATTAGATACTGCATATGGCTATGCATAAATTATACACTTTACTTATGTATGGGCATGGGTCCCCTGGGGGTCTAGTGGTTAGGATGCAGCGCTCTCACCGCTGCGGCCCAGGTTCGATCCTCGGTCAGGGAACCAACCCCAGCCACTCTTAGTGCTGGTCCCAAGCCCGGATAAATGGGGAGGGTTGCGTTAGGAAGGGCATCCAGCGTAAAAACATGTGCCAAAACAAACATGCGGATGATCCGCTGTGGTGACCCCTAATTGGAGAAGTCGAAAGAAAGTTTAGGTTCCCTGGTGGTCTGGTGCGGCGCTCTCACTGCTGCGGCCCGGGTTCGATCCCGGTCAGGGAACCAACCCCAGCTATTAGGGTTACACAAGCCTTAGTGCCGGTCCCAAGCCCGGATAAATGGGGAGGGTTGCGTTAGGAAGGGCATCCAGCGTAAAAACATGTGCCAAATCAAACATGCGGATGATCCACTGTGGCAACCCCTGATGGGAGAAGCTGAAAGAAAGACTTATATATGGGAATGTCCTGTCAGTTGTAATGAAAATAGAAATGTGTTGTTTTATATACACAATCTGAACAAAAGTATCGGGACACCTGATTTCACCTTCATCTTATTTGTGGGCTTACAGTCATTCTGAAATAAAAGCTAAACAGCATCTATTAAACACTGAACATAAATGAATATTTATTAACTTGACTGTAGGGCAAAGCAATCAGTGTCTACTACTTCTGTCCATAGTAGTAGACACTATGGACAGAAGTATTAAGTCATCTGACTTTTCCAGCCACATGTGGTTCTTCTCCAAACAAAATTTGAGGCACACAATTGTAAAAGATGTATTAGGATTTAGAAGCATTACATTTTCCATTCACTTGAACTAGAAGACCCAAACCTGTTCAAGCATGACGATGTCCCTGTGCACAAAACCAGCTCTATGAAGATAGGTTGCATAAGTTGAAGTGGAAGGTCTTGAGTGACCCACTATAGAGCTCTGACATCAACACTATTGAACACCTATGGGATCATTTGGAACGCAGACTTCACCCCAAGCCACCTCAACCAAAATAATACATAAATTTAGTAATGCTCTTGTGGGTTAGAATCAGAATGAGCACAAATCTTTTCAAGCACACTCCAAAATCCAGTGAAACATCTTACAAGAAAACTGGAGGTTATTATAACAGCAAATAGGGACTAAATGTTTAATGTTCAAAAAGCACATACAAATATCTTACACAAACTACAAACCCTAGTATGTATGTATGTATGTATGTATAGATAGATAGATAGATTGATAGATAGATAGATAGATAGATAGATAGATAGATAGATAGATAGATAGATAGATAGATAGATAGATAGATAGATAGATAGATAGATACCACGTACTATTTATTCATTCCTGGACAAAAAATAAATAAAATTTTTGACACAGTCTGTAATGCTGGATGTCTTCACTTGTGATGCTCTAACAAAAATTCAATCATTTTCACTCCCTGATCTTTTCATTTCAGAGGCTTTTCACCTTCAGCCTTGTCATCCTTATATGAAACCCAGCTCATTGTTATTCCTCTGACTGACTTGTCCAGTACAAAACATTCCTTTTTTTTGTCCCTAGACACAACTCTTCTTTTACTTTTGAAGTCTTTTTTGTCCTGTTGCAAGGTGAATTCTAGGTTTTTTTTTTCTTTTAAGGAATTTGGTTAGAAGTAACAGGTAAGAGATGCATCACAGTGGACCAGAATTTATCATTCTGCCATGTCATCAATCAAACATGACCTTCAATAGTTTGTAGGCTTTTTGGTCCTTGTATTTAAAATAGAACCCTTATGCATTGCTTTTAACTTGTGCAATACCATTCTGTTTAAAAGAAGTTCAACTTAAAGTAGTAAAAGTAGGGATTTCAAAAGGGATCAATAAGGAAATAAAGTTAATCAAGAACTTGTACAATGGTTAATTGAAAGCATCTACTTCTACACTATTTAAATTAAACTTCTACAGCAGACTAATGAAATACTGGCAAGCGTTCTAAAGAGGCACAATTGACCAGATCAGATGAGCAGACTGGCTGGATTGATACATCCATTGGTTTTTCACTACTTATTCACTCCTTTAATCACTGTACAAATGATCCTTCTTCAGGAGCTCATTGATTCCTAATACAAGAAAAAAGTGAAAGCTCATCAGTCAAGTGGTGCTGAAAAGAGAACATTAAAAAAATTTCACAAATCAACCCCCGACCCTCCCACCCGAAAAGTGTGGGGTAAAGCTGCAGTTGTCAGACGAGGTGGACCATTACCAGAGGTAATTGCAGCCTTCTCTCCAAAAGTGAAAAGCACATGACTTATTTTATGCTTTCAAAAATCAACCAATCAGATATGCACACTGTGCACAGCAACAGGTCCGACCTTGCAGTACAAAATTGATCTACACAAAGGAATATTTTTCTGATAAAAATCTACTATTTGTATGCTCTACTTCAGAATTTTTGGCAACCCCTTGTGAAATGAATAACATTCATGGGGTGAGATTCTGAGAATAAGATATTTGGGGACATGATTGTATTACTATATGATATTATAAAACAGAGTCTGCAGATAGATCCATGTATGAGTGAATTGTAACCTTATGGCAGAGGCAAAAGGGTGTTGTGCTTCTGTTTCCTAGAATATTCCAGAATTTGGCAATCATTAATTAACAAAAACTGTGGCTGTGAAAGCAAGAGTGACTTTGTTTTATGTTTTTTTTTATTTTTGAAGTAGATTTAATGGGGTTTTCTTGTTTATTAGTTTTTTCCCTCATATGAGTATTTATAGGCCATAGGCCATCACATTACAGAAAAACACATGGATACCGGATAAAAGCTTCAGCTAATGTTCACTTCAATACAATCAAACATCAGAATGATCGCAGTGATCTTCTCTGTTACATGGATATTGGTACCAGATGGACTGGTTTGTGTGTTAAAAAAAAACTTTTATACACAGCCTGTAGAGTCTATATAGTCTAAAGACACCTTGTTGATGAGAATAATCAGTGAAGATTGAGTTGATTGGTTTGAGCTGATCTGACAAGTTGTCTGTTAGGTAATATTCCATGCCAATCGTTTAGTGTATTAGAAAAAACTCACCTAACTAATTTGTATGACTTCTTCCTTTGATTGTTTCCTGCATATTGTCATGTTGCAACTGTCATATTTATATGATAAATGCTTATTTATGTACCAAGAACAGTGTGGCTTAACTAAATGGTCTCATAGTTGTCAATGATCTCTATATAGGCACTCTGTCAATAAACTTTAGATATCTTATGTTGTGATTGATATGTCCAGGCCTGCATTGGAGAGACTGACTAAGAACGAGCAAGATAGGACTTTAAACTGATGCTATCTCAGAGATGAACCAAACAGTGTCTATAGTAACACAAATAAGTTCTCTTTTCAACCTGTGAGCAGAAAAAAATCTCAGCATGCACAAGAGATCAAACCTTGAGTTGTATAAACCACAGCAGCAGATGACTAAATCTACTCCTGTCAGCCAAGAACAGACATCTAAATCTATCTGTAGCACACTCACTGGTTCCGCGCTGGAAGAGCGAGAGAGAGAGAAAAGAGAGAGACAGGCAAAAGTTCACCAAGCTGAGCTTTCTTTCTTTACCCTTGTTTTCACCCTGGCACTTTCCTTTCTGGCACTCACACCAGGGCTCACCCACACACTCACAGTTGGGAATCCTCTATGTCTTGAAGTCCGCCGGCAACCATTCGTGGATCGGCCACTTGTTTCTGCTTGGTAACTCTCTCTCCGAGGCTGGAGCAGGAGAGGGGGAATGAATAAAAAAATAGAAATTTGATGTTGTTACAGGATGCAGTAAAACTAGTTTATGCTTTTGTTACATCTTAATTAGACTACTGTAACGCTTTACTGTCTAGATGTTCGAGTAAGTGCATAAGCAAGCTTGAGTTAGTCCAGAATGCAGTAGCAAGAGTCCTCACTAGATCTAGAAAATATGACCACATGACCCCTGTTTTAATCAGCCTACACTGGCTCCCAATTAAATCTCGCATTGATTATAAAATACTACTGCTGACATATAAAGCACTTAAGGGCCCATGCCGCAGTATCTGAGTGAACTCCTGTACCATTATGATCCCCTACTTAGATCAAATGTTGCAGGCTATTTGTTAGTAGCTCAAATAAAGGAGTTTACAGTGGGGGCAAAGCTTTCTCTTACAAAGCCCCACAGTTATGAAACAGCCTTCCAAATAATGTTCAGGATTCAGACACAGTCTCAGTGTTCAAGTCAAGGCTGAAAACATATATATTTAGTCAAGCCTTTTATCGGTTGTTTTTCTTAGGTAAAGGAGCAGATCTGGAGGGATCATGGATATAGAGTGTTTGTTGAACTGGGATATTTGTATGCTGTTGATCACTCAGGATTGTTGACTGTGGTGTGGTGGGTCATCTCTTATTCCAGCGATCCATCATGTCTGTGTTACCTTCTGGCTCTCTTTTTTAGCTAGGCTGCCATAGCTAGTCCTGTTGGAGTCCCCAACTGCACAGTTTCCTTAACTCTTATACAACAGTAAGGATACTTAATCATACATTTCTTAATCTCCCTGTCACCCCTCTTCTCTCTCTCTCTCTCTCTCTCTCTCTCTCTCTCTCTTGAGGTAAACATGCTCCTGAGGTACCAGTGACCACTGTTCCTGCCCCTCTTGTCGAAAGCTTTGTCCAGGCCTGCCTCTGGATAGGGTTTTCTGTGATTGGAGGCGACACTGTACAGCTGGGGATCTACGGCCTAGGGATCCATGAATTTACGGAATAGCACAGGACCACTGATGATGGATTTGGATTGTACTTATTGTCAACAATCTGCTACACTGACGCAGTACTACAGTTTGCATTTGATCACCATCACTGCATACCTAAACATCGTTTAGCTGTAATAACACCTTAGTTACACCTTAACCATATTACACCATTTACATGCTGTTTTTGCACCTCTTGACTGCTGCTACTGCTGTTTTTGCACTGCATAGTGCTTGTTTACATATACTCTCGGTTATAGTCTTTACAGTCCTCTTTGCACAGTACTGTATATTCAGAGTATACAGTAGGGTAACTGGTCGGTGCTATCTTGTGTTTTGTGTATTGTCCCACACTGTCTTGTGTTGTCTTGTGTTGCCTCTCTGTCTGTACTGTTTGTCTGTCTGCCTGTACTGTCTGTCGGTACTGTTTTTCGTCTGCACTGTTTGCACTAGGTTGCACTTCATGCACTTTATGTAGCTTTATGTTGTGTGTTGTAGCTCTGTGTTGTTTTGTGTAGCACCAGGGTTCTGGAGGAACGTTTTCTCGTTTGTACTGTGTACTGTGTACCACTGTGTATAGTAGAAATGACAATAAAAGCCTCTTGACTTGACTTGAATAGACATTCAGTGATACGCAGATGAGGATGGGTTCCCAAATTGGAGAAAAACAGATAACACTTTTGATTCATTTTAACAGGAAATGTGCAGGATTGTTGTAAGCTAGTTAACGCCGTGCTTATTAAGATGCATCATAATGTGTAGCTTATTACAGGAATTTTGGCAGTTGCAATAGCTGCATTTTCACTTTGCATAATCAGGATGCGGATTAGTTTACTCTGAGTTGATTTAACAGGCCATATTCAGCTAAAAAAAAGACTGATTAATTTATATTTACATTTTTTTATTGGCCAATGCTTTTATACAAAACACTTATACTTTTATACTTACACTTATAAAGAACAAATTCATTTTTTATCACCACATTATCTGTGTAAAGCTGCTTTGAGACAATGTTCATTGTTAAAAGCGCTATACAAATAAAAATAAATTGAATTGAATTGAAGTGAGTGCTGAGTGCAATCCAAGTACAAAATTGCTTGATTGTGATATAAGTGCTGGAAAATGAATATCTGTTAACTGGTGAGTTGGTTCATAGGGTTTCTGTTTGAGACCAGAGGAGTGCAGAATAGGGTTTCTGTGGAACAGAGCAAAAAAGCCTTATTTGTAATTTTGTTATTTTTGTCATTTATGTTTTGTGGGGTTTTTTTTGTGTCCTGTCTAAATGATGTCAGGGTTGCTGGGAGGATTGCTGCAGAGAGCAAATTAAACTGTATGGTGTAACAGAATGTTTTCTGTACATGTAATGATAAACATGTGACTCTTGAGACTTAATGGTAAACCAGAGTGATGTAGTTGAGGCTGAGGAACTGTTGTAATAATTTCCAGGCCTTGTATTTGTTGTGCTTTCACTAGCATAGTGGTAGGGTTGATATTCTAAGTGAACTGTCCCCTACACAATAAATATACAAATATTATACTTTTTATTCTGTAAAGCTGTTTTGGGACACTGTTCATTGTTAAAGGGCTGTACTCATAAAAGAGAATTGAATGGAATTGGACAAACAAGTGCAATTTAATTCAATTTTTATATCTATACCATGTTTAACAATGAACATATTACCAAAGTGAATTTACAGAAATAAACAGAAAAAAATAGAATTTACTGAGAGGAACTAGACTCTATAGGGAACTCATCAGGGAACCATCTGGATGACACTGAATGTCTATTCATTGTAGTTTCATCCACAGGTTACCAGCTGTTCACTGATAGCCACTTGAGTACAAAACTGTTTATGGAAATCATAATCCTATGCCATTGTAGCAAATTGTTTATATTTTTTACAATCTATATCCATTTTCATGGCTGCTACAACTTCCACAGTAACCTTAGGTATCTTTAGGCTATTCATGTGGAGCAAGTGGTTTTCCAGATTTTAAAAGTGTCACTGTTTTACACTTCAACAAACTGCAAATGATAATCATAACGATAGCTAATAATATAATTATGGCAAGAATATTAAACCACAAAATACACTAATTTACCTTGAAATTGTACTCATATAGAAAACAAACAGATCGTTTAATAGATATACACTATATGAACAAAAGATTGTGGACGCTTGACCAAGATTTCACATTTGGTCCCCATTTGCTTTATAATAACCTCAACCTTTCTGTTCCACTAGATGTTAGAGTGTGTTTGTGGAGATTTGTGCTCATTCAACTACAAGGGTGCTAGTAAAGTTAGGTACCGATGAAGGCCTGGGGTGCAGTCAGATTTGCAATTCATCCCAAAGGTGTTCAATAGGGTTGAGGTCAAAGCTCTATAGCAGGCCACTCAAGCTCTTTCACAATAAACTTAGGAAATAAAATAAATGTAGGGAAAATTTACCACATCCAAAGACCTCTTATACAATTGCGTGTCTTCAATTTTGTGGTAACAGTTTGGGAAAGAACCACATGGGTGAAAAAGTCAGTTGTCCCAGTAGTTTTGTGAATGTATAGGTAGTGTACCTGAGTACAGAAAGAACACATGCGCACATATTCACAAAACTAACTGAAGATGGTTATGGATCATTGTTGAGCCAATAATCAAATATTCAGGACAATTCAGGTAAATAAATCAAGGCATTATAGAGCATAGCATTACAGAACCAGATGTTTGTGTGTTATTTAGTACACTCAGCAGTCCCAGTCAAAGAGAAAAGTGATTAGATTGATTCTGTCTCCATTGCAGCTAATGGTATGAGATGCTTGTTTCCTTTAATGGTCCTAATATGAGCAGCTCTTGAGCAAATAAAAGCCGAGTTACATTTCTGATGTGGACGTCACTGTAGGCTGTTTGATCTGCCTGATTTCACAAAGTCAAAGTGGCACACTGGAGATTGTATGCTCTAATCAACTCAGATATAGTAATGTTTCTATAATAGACAGTTACAATTAAATCCGGTTTAAGTCCTAAAGATTTTGAGAACCATTTTTCACAATCTCAGGTGCAAAACCTGCAGTCAGTCAAATGTGAAAGGGAATTTCATGGTCACTATATCCTACTGCTTTAAATTATGCTTATCTGAAGAAAAACAGATCGTGTACAGGATCAGATTAATCTCATTCCTAAATATGTACAAGGAAAATCTGTCCTACTCTGCTTCCTGCGATAATCCTGTTCAAAGCGTCCGACCAAGACCTGGTACCTTCTCATGACCCTGTTACTTAGCAACAAAATGACATGCTATAAGACAGGCAGTTGAAAAGCTGGAGGGGAAAGAAGGAAAAGAAATTAAGTTGAGCTATAATACAAAGGCAGAAGAGAGGATGGATTAATAAATTGAACAGTCAGTTAGAAAATAGTGGGTTAGTCAAGATCAAGCAATGTATACACTTTAATCACTCTAGAGCTTGGTGAAAGTCTAACTGGGATCACAAAGGTCAGGGCCCATCTTCCACTGCATCATTACCCAGTATAATGACTGGTCAAGTGGCTGCATGATGGCGATTCATAGTCTAGCAGGGGTTCAAGATTGATGAGCTACTGTAGCAGGGATTATAATGTCCAGTTTCCTTCAGACTTAAATTATTTTTCTATCTTAATAGATATGACCTACATTTTCAAGGACTTGATAATGATCTGATGAACTAGATCAGGTGGGTTGGAAGTTGAGGATGCTTGGAATGTGGATTTCCAGTATTGGAGCTCAGGAACAGCTTGGTTGTAGATCCTGGATCCTTAGAGAAAAATCTCATAGTTATTTAATTAATGTATTAATCCTCAGAAAATGCTTCATCATGGTCAAAATGATGGTAGATCAGCAGCCCATACTGTAAACACTGTGCCTGAGATGGGATCAACCTAAATAGAATAATACTTAAGTTAAAGGATTGTGGACACATGACTATAAGATTCATACAGTGTATGCCTTTGCAGCCCATTCCACATTTAGTTCTGGGAAGATTTGGAAAGTTGATTTTGGAGAGTTCTTGTCAAGATTTGTGCTCATTCATCTACAAGACTGTTAGTAAAATCCACCTGATGTAGGGTGTGGAGCTCTTTTGTGCAGTAATTGTTCTCATTTATCTCAAAGGTGTTAAATAGAGTTGAAATCAAAGCTCTATAAAAGGCTACTCAAGATCTTTCACCCCAAACCATGCAAACCATATCTTCATGGAGCTGGTTTTATGCACAAGGGCATTTTCATGCTGGAACAGGTTAAAGTCTCCTGAAGTAAATGGAAAATCTAATGCTACTGCATCCAAAGACATAATATACAATTGTAAGGGAGATACCAACTTTGTGGTAACAAAACAGTAGGTGTCCCAATACTTTTTTCTATATAGTGCACATATACTTTGACTCTAATATCTATCTATGATCTTTCAATAACTGAAATATCATGTATAATGTAGACACATTATCATACTCGTGGGTTCTACACCCATATATTCCATGCTAGCAGACATGGAGTACTGATTAGTGCCTCAGCAATCTAAACACTTAACTTGGCTACACCACAACACAGATGTCTGGCTTTCAGTGAATAGCAGAATCCTCAGGAACCATTCCCCTGCTGTTCTTATTAAAGGCAGCCTTCGTTGTGTGTTTTGTACTACAGCAAGCTGGAGAGCCCATCTGTTTATTCATGTTTTCTCTTTTTTTTCCCTGAAGGCATAACAACAATGCCACATTCATAATAGTTTTAGATTTTTATCCTTTTGCAGAAAAGAATTTTTTCAACCTGCTGATTTTACTGTCATCAGTTACAGCCTTATCAATTCAGGAATAGCAAGGTATTCAGGCATAGTGAGACAGCACTTCCTTACAGGACAATATAAAGGGACAAAAGGAATGAAAAGAGACAGCACTCCTCTATTTGTCAGTCATAGCTTAATACAGACATCACATGTAACCCAAAACATTATAAAGATTATATCACCATTTTCATCATGCCTAATTGCCAGATAATCTTATTATGGGTGTTTCAGATGATCTTGATTATATTGTTAATGATGTCATGGATTAGGATTTTTTATTTATTTTTTTGTAAAGAATGGCTATTATGTTGTAAATCTTACATTTCTTTCAGCAGACTTTAACAAATAATTCATGCACAGCTGAAGAGAAATTCATGTGTACATTCTTATGAAAAGAAAGAAACACACATCTTCTGCATGTGAACAGAGCATTAATAGTTAATGCTATATAAGAAATTGTCACTTCATTATATCCTTTGGTGTTGATTGAAGGATGAAAAAAAAAGATATTGACAAGGTCAGTTTATTTCACCAAATAATTACTGGTGTTTAACAGGCAGTTCTGTATGGGCAATTGGTTTGGAGTCGATAAAGGAAAGACAACCTTGTTCTGGAAATAGCTCCACTGCCAACCACATTAAATTTATTTTTATTTTTTTCTACAAAATAAATGTAGTTTGCAAATTCATAACTTATCTCTGGGGTCAATTAGACTGTATTGTACCTTTTGAATATTTGTTAAGCTTTAAAAGTTTGCTAAGCAGTAGTGGTTTTAAGAAGGACGAGTGAGGACAAAGCTGCTGTTGGTTAATCTCTAACCCTCGACTCCTTAGATAGATTTTAGCTCACTTGTAAGCCACTTTAGATCAAAGTATCTGCTAGCTGGATGCATGTTGTCAATATTACAGTACACAGAGCACTGATGTTTTGTATCATGTACTGCATTTCTAGGGTTATTACTGTTGTACTGTATATGTCATTAAATAAAGATTACATTACATTACAGTGCATATCACAATTGGAGGCATTTGGATCACCATTATTATGTCAATGATGTCATTTGTTGTCTGGTGTTATTTGGTGTTACTGATGACATTTAATGTCTGATGTCATTTGATGTGAGTAATGTAATTTGGTGTCATTTGCTGTCAGTGTGTCTTATGATATCTGGTATTTTTTGGTGTCAGCTGTGTAAGTGATGTCATACGGTGTCATTTGGTGCAGTAATGTCTGATATCCGTAATGTATTTCACATTACCTGGTTGCATATGACAACCATATTTTGTGTCATGTCATATGGTGTCATATGACGTCTGATGTCATTTGCTGTCTCTGGTGCCAGGTTTTAGTAATATCGTTTAGTGTCAGTCATGTCATTTGGTTTAAGTGATCAAATCAAATCAGTCTTTTGATGTCTGGTGTTATTTGGTGTCATTAATGTCAATTGGTGTTAGTGATATATGGTGTCACTGGTGTCATTTGGTGCATCCCAATATTCTTCTTTCCTTACATTTTTGTCCTCTGTGTTTTAAAATGCTTAACTGGTACTTGCAGTTGTTTTCTTTAGTTGTTATTTGTTCGGTTTAAATGTTAAGGGAGTTAAAACTTGTTTATTTGTTTTAACATAATTTGAAATCCGAAATGTTATTGAAAATTTTGTGCCCATCTGTTCCACTGTGTCTAAAGATGGTGCTTTTTGGCCCTAAAATTATACTCTTACTGCCATGCTAATCGGAAAGGGGTAAGGCACTCATTACCCTTTCCTCCGAGCCAATCAAATGCTCCGCTAATGGCGACGATGCATTTACCAGCCCATTTATATGCAAATTGTAGAAATGCCTCAAAGGACAAACCTGCTTACTCTCACCAAGACTCCTGCCAGTGTTACTCAATTACTAAAGCCAATCGAGTCCTAAATCGATAAACAGTGCACTTGCCTTGCTGTTAGTGGGACCCGAGTAGATTCTGCTCTGCCCGTTAAATAGGAAGACTATCAGCAGGGCTTCAGAAACGGTGCCAGGTGCCTCAGAGGCCACTACAGTTAATGAAACAACAGGCGATGCACTTAATCAGCGTGTTATCAGTCAACCGCAGAGGATGTGGTTTAATTCATTTCATTTCAAACATTCCAAAGACTTTTCTAATAAAAAAGCTAGAAATGAGAGATGTTATAAGGTTTAGATGAGTTGACAGCTATGATCAGACATGTCAGCAAACACCTTATCCCCTGATTCTTTAGAAGTGTAACTCAACACACACACACACACACACACACACACACACACACACACACACACACACACACACACACACACACACACACACACACACTCACCCACTATTATCTTTTAACACAAACACACTGCCAAACTCAAATCTGGAAGCATTACTGAATGGATCATTTATCCTTATTGCTTTCTGCATCCATCATGTCTCTCTTGAGCCACTCTGCTAGCTGTGGAACACTGACACTAATTCCCTAGTGACTGTAAACATTTTTTGTGAACTCAACAGACATCAACACAAGGTGCAGTTTAAGAAAAATCTTTCAAGCTTTGCTTTAATGAACAAAAATTTTATTATAATTTTTTTTTACTAAGAGCAACAAGACAGGTGCCAGATACGAGCTGCCATTATTATAAGCACAGTGCACTCATCCAGAATGTGCTCATGGCTCCGATCGTTTGATGGATTGAGGCCAAGTGCTCGTTCACTTTCATGCTGTATGATAAAAAATCTACCAAAATCAATCACTTAGAGACCCTCTCTTAGTCTATGTCTGCACTTAATGTGTATATTTTCCTAGAGTTTTTCATCCATTTTTCTAAAGGTCATTCTTTTGTCTGGGGCGAAAGAACAAAAAGAGCAGGCTAAAGATATTGAACAACAGCAACTTCTTGTATAAGAGCACAGAATAGCTGCAGGAAGATCATGTTGCTGATTGACTCTTGAGCCAGATGAGAATTTGGAGTAAATGACAGGGCATCTGGCTTAGATTGCACTTTGAGAATGTTTTGAGTCTGGTTCCTTTCAAGATTTCTTCCGCTTACCGTCTCAGGGAGGTTTTCCTTTCCACTGTCACCACTGGTTCGCTCATCAGGGATAAACAATTATAAGGAACAAACTTGCACATTCTTTTATACAACCTTATAACTGTACTGTGTACAGCTGCTGAGACAATGTCCATTGTAAAAAGCTCTATACAAATAAAAATGAATTGAATTTAACTGAATATTTCAAAGCAATACATTTTTAACCAATTTATATTATACCATTTGTAAAATAAACTTCCTTCAAGTTGAGCAGTCATAAATGCTGTTTAGTTATTTTGGGTGGAAAGAAAGAAAAAATTGAGAAAGGCTTTTGGGAAAAATAAATTCAGATTCTTATTATGGGATATATACTTATTATGAGAAATCCTAAAAAAATTCCAAGAAGGACAGCTTTAAAAAAACCCAAATAAATTATTTAAAGAAACTTCTGCGCACCTTTTGGACAGTTCTTGATGACAGTTCTTCATGACAAGTTCTTGATGGTGAAAATGAAAAACCCCGAAAAGACTCCTGTTTGTTTTTAGTCACTGTATGATTTTGAAAGGATACTTTTCTCTTGGTGATGAGATGAAGCAAATGCAGACCAGAATGCAGGTGTTTTTTGTTTTTTTTTAAGAGCATGTATTCATCTGAGCTTATTCATCAGCTTTCTAACTGAACCTTTGAGCGACTGCAATCACGTAGGATGAAAAGTGGATAAAAGGAACTGTCGTGATGGAAAGGAGAATTCATTCTAGTTTTTCAGCATCGGTCTAAAATGCATTCATAATGAGACAGAGATTTGAAGCAGAATGCTGTTGCCTTTATGGACCTTTTTGCTTTATCTCCTTGTCTTCTGCACACTTGTTTTTTTCTTTTTCTTATTTTCTCCTGCTCACCTTGCATCCACCTCTCTTTTTATTTTCTGGCTTGTTTGCATCTGTCTGTGTCTGCTTGTTTCGTTGAACTTGCTAGCTTTATTTTGCTGGAGCTCCTGCACCTCTCGGGAATACACATTTTTTTCTTTTTGTTTTAGAATTGCCATTTTTTAGACTTTGCTTGGGATAACATCTTGTCCAAACAAACACCCAAAAAAAGTAGGAGCACGTAAGCAGCAAGATCGATACGAAGCAGACAAGTGAAAGTAGCTGGAGGCTCTAAGGAAGTCAGGCTCAATCTGCATTTTCTTGCCAATTGGTTGATGGGACTAAAGTATTGTTTGAGAGCACCTAATTAAAAATTCTACAACAAACATTTTTTTTTTGGAGATAGTCCTACCACTATCCTCAGAAGGATAGCCACATAAAAACCTGACTGCATAAAAGCATTGAATAAAAAAATAAATCACTGGAAACAGAATTGATGGTTTAAGGTAAAATTATTACACGATCAATGCTGTGGTTAACTATAGTGAGTAAGAAATTAAAACTGAAATTTAATGCTGTGGAATGGTGGGTGTGGATAAGTGTAGGTTTGTGAAATAAAAAGCAGAACTGGGGTGATAAGTGTTAATGATCAAATACCTGTGCCGGATTTTACTAACAAGTGTTAGATACAAGCCGTTGTAACGCGTTGAGTCTGGGTCATGGGAGAGCTCACTAACTCCAGTTGCAACAGAAATCATATAAGCACAGACAGGTTTCCAAAACTCGTGCTATATTTTTTTTTTGGCAACAGAGGGTTAGTCAAAGAAACTTAGAAATGAGCATCAGAAAATAATAAGGACATATTCCTCGGTCTTGCACACACGGCTTATATATGAGTCCGGAAAGTTTGGTAATCGTCACTCTAATGTTACTCTTAGCATAGCAATCTATTAGATATTATGATATTAATGAGTCAAACACTGATTGATATCTTTTCAAATGACTTCTTTTAAAAAAAATCACACAAATAAGGCCTCAGGTGTTGTGGTGAGTTCGAGTCAGGAGTTTTTTTCATTATTTATTGCTTAAAATGTTCTGGTTGCTGTTGAACTGACATCAAACTGTATGTTTGTGATCAGTAGATACCACCAAGCAGCACACAATACACATTCAAAACAAATTGTGCGCTCTACCCTGATTGGTGGATTGCTGCTTGATTGACCAGTTAAGATTTTATCCACTCATAAATAAATAGGAACGGCTGTTTTAAAAAAATTTAGTTAAAATGTAGTGAAGTAAAAGAAAAAGTCTACCCAAATGGAAATATTTCAGTAAAGTACAGATATGTGAAAAAGCTACTTAAGAACAGGAATGAATTACATTTACTTCATTACTGTCCACCACTGACCAAGAGTCCACATTTAGTGCCGATTTGCTGTTTAATAATTTCCATTATTCTGAGAAGATGTTCAACTAGAGTTTGGAGTGTGCTTGTGGAGATTTGTGTTCATTCAGACACAAGGAATTTAGTAAAGTCAGGTACTGATGTAGGCGAGGTGAGGAGGCCTGGACTGGAGTCAGTGTTCCAATTCATCAAAAAGGTCTTCATTATGGTTAAGATCAGAGCTCTACAGCAGGCCACTCAAGATCTTCCACTCCAATCCATGTAAAGCATATTTTCATAATGGCTTTGAGCACAGGGACTTTGTCATGCTGGAACATGTTTGGCTCTCTTAGTTCAAGTAAAGGGAAAACTATATTCATGTGCTAAGAGAGTATGTGAGTTCTATTAGCTACTATGGTAAATTGGTGATCATGAAGAGACACACTTGCAACAAACTGCAGATGCTCAGATCTTGCCACAATAACTTAAGCTAAGTGGAACAAATAAATGTTAGGGGTAGGAAAGACACAAAACCGCCTAGAGTGTATATGTGTGTGCTTGAGACCTATTTAGGGAAGTGTACATATATATATCACAGACAGGTACGAGTAAAAATAAGACCTGCATGGGCGGGATTAAAAATAAAACCAGTCATGCACACATCCCTCGTTTTGAAACGGAGTGAAAGTGTCGCTGAGGTTGAGGACCTGTCAGAGACAGAAATTTCTAGACTTTCTAGACAGTAATGCCATTTCTAGCTCTGAGTTATTTTCTTCCCAGCCTTCTTGTTTTAATCAACGCCCACTTCATGTTTAAATCCACATACAGTTACAGATATCAGGGTTGCAAAACTCCCAATTCAATTGTAATCATGTAATACTTTGGACAATGAACATTACACCAAAACAGATTTACAAAAATAATTAGATTGAGAATGTACATTTTCAAATCATCCTTTAAATCATTAAAATATTTTATTATTTACAGACACAGATAAATATAGTGTCATTGTGGCACACACCCTATTCTGACCGGAGCACTTTTTATGGATAATACAATGCAGAGTGATGGTAAATGGGTGTGTTCAGGATATAAAACCCTGTTCAAATGGCTGTTACTGTTGTGGTGGACGATTAGTAGAATGATGAGCCTGCTTTTCCATGGTTTTACAAAGACAAGCACGGCTAATCAATGCTCATTACTTGCTATTTTTTGTCTGCCATGGAGTATAAGTGTTTGTGTTACAGCATTTACTGGACAATCTATACTCTCTGGAGCACTGATAGATCTATAGATCTATAGTTCAATACCTTTTGAAGAAAGGTAAAAAAAAATCTTTATTATATGCTGTAAAGGGAGGTTATTGTAAAGCAATTAGAAAAATCCAATCTGGTTTTATTAAATCTTGTCTTTCTTTGAAGAACAGTGGCTAGTGATCAACGAAAGGCTTGTGATTGTTACTCCGGAAGCTGGAATAAAGGGACAGTCGCACAAAGGCAGCCTGTTTTAAAACCAACAGTTACGATTTAGAAATCATCTTCACTCGAGTGGGTGATTTACGATCTGGGTTCTAATCATTGATTTATTTTTCAGTAGGTTGGATAACGTGGAACACTCTTTTCTAGTATTCAGCATGATGGCCTATTATGCAGGTTGTCCTGGTTAATGTAGTGCCATCATCAAGGTTGGAGTTTTCTTGCTGGCCTCTACATGCTTGTACATGCTCTTGAACACGCGCACCTCGTTTTCACATCCATTCGACATGTTCTGCTTCCCCTGGCGATAGGTAATGTATCACGCAGCAACAGAAAAAAACACAATTAAACATGCATATTAAGTGTGGATGACATGGACCCAAGGGCATGTCAGACAGCTGACAGGGAATTTTTAAATGTGTGCATATGTATGTGTGTGTGTGTGTGTGTGTGTGTGTGTGTGTGTGTCTCTGTGTGTCTCTGTGTGTGTCTGTGTGAGTCACCGAAAGCATAAGGTATACTGTTAAGCCTTCCTGTAATAGCTTTATACAAGTTTTAATTATGTAATTGGCAAAAACATTCTGTACCTTTATAGGGAAGAAAACAGCAGTATGTGTGGCAAATTGTATATAAATGTATTGTATATAATATAATATATAATTATAGTTTAGTTGCTGTATGGTTTTCTTTAATATTTTGCTAACTAGATAGCTGTTTAATTCAAAGAAACTGTAAAGACATATTAATATAAAATCATAGTTTGTGCCTCAGATTTTAGGTTAAACATTAAAAAACATTTAAGGTTAAAGATTGTGCTAAAGATCTACCCTGCTTTTCTCATTCATTTTATCCATGTTAGCATTAATTAGCAAAGTAAGCATTAGCGCTTGAATCTTCTATCTGCAATTCCTTTATTTCATGTTTTGCTGGGAACATCTCATGCACCCCAGCTCGCTAATCCTTGTCTGCAGGTTTAAATGTAGATATTAGCATGCTTTCTCCTGCAGTGCCATCTTGAAAGCTACATTATCTCAGTTGTCATTTGCCCCATGGGAGTGGTGAAGAGGATTATGTCGCCATTTGATCTCCTCTAAAAATCCTTTCTCACAAAGGGTTTTTTGTCCTGTAATACATCCAGCAAGTAGCAGAGTCCTATTGCTTAACTCTTGTTGTAAAGGTGGGATCAACGATGTGTGTTACCGCATAACAATATACTGTATACCTTGTCTGTGTATTTTACTTTACTAACTTGTGTCATTCATGTTGCATTGTATCTTTAAATGTTACAGGAAGTGGAAGCTCAGTAGTTAAGATTTTGTACTGCCAATCAGGAAGTTTTAAGCTGAAATCCCAGCGAAACCAAAATGCCAGTACCCTTGACCAAGGCCCTCAACTGCTTTATTGTATAAATAAAATAATTGTAAGTTGCTCTGAATCCAAGTGTCCATCAAATGCTGTAAAGTCTTTTGTATGTTAATTTTTTAAAAAGAAAAGCAGTGTGTTTGAAATGATAAGTTCCTATTTTATTCTTTATATTATCATGCAATCATTTCTAATACGTCATCGAAAATGTGTTACTATGTGAATATACATGTGTCTCTCAAAATCAGATAAAAAAATAATGCTCCAAATCACATGCTTATAAGCAGGCGGACAAGAGCTCAGCTTATCTGTGTTTAACAGAGGCAGAGCATCTTATCTTTAAAAAGCTATTTAAAGATAAAGGATAGAAAGTCAATTTCAATATCCAGGACTATGTTGGGGGTCTGTCTTTGCCCTGCAGGAAAAAAAAGAAAGAACCCGTTTTTTCATGTAGTAAATGACAGCATCGCTGTAATGATTTGGGCCACCATACTCTGCAAAATACCTGCCGAGGTTCGGGCAGAGATAATGAGAGACAGGTCATGAGATGGCATTCATTGATTTATCTGTAAAGCCTACAATGACACGTGATATTTCCCCATGGAGGCATGAGGGAATTTGGAAACATGTCAAAACACTATGGCTTTTTTGTTTGAATTTCACAGCATGGTGAATTCTCTGGTCTAACATACCAACTGAGCCTACTGAATTAAAAAAAAGCATAACATCTAATTTGGCACAGGAGGTAAAACATGTTGCAGAGTAGATGGAAAATGAGCTTTGGGGTGTATAGGGTGTACTTGAACCACATGTTTTGTGCATTGCATGAAATAAAGCGTACTCATACTCGACATGTGTAATTAATCTTATTTTACATTTGTGGATTATTTCATTTCTTTGTGCTCTCGTGCTGTTTCTAAATGAGAGAAAGGGAGCCACACATGCTTGTGAGTCCGGGGTATATAATCCTGGCCGATGGCATTGGAAGCTGATGATGCAAGTGCTTATGCAATCTCCAGCCGTGAGGTTCAGTCTAAGCGAGGTCACACACACGCACATGCACAGACGCACACACACACACACACACACACACACACACACACACACACACACACACACACATATACAGTTAACACACCCAATGAGCATGTATTTTAGAAGTCAAGGGTGTGGCAGCATAATGGACCATGCTCTTTAAAGTCTCTGCCTTTCCATGGGGTTGCTAGAGTATGATTACATTACAGTATTACAGTTTAAAGCTATGAAAGCATCTCGATGACATCTTGACTGGTGGCTCTATTTAAGTAAAAAGAGAGGAAGCAAGAGGGTGTTTAAAAAGGGTGGTTTTTGATGAGATGTTAGTTGGTCTGTTGTATTTGTGAGTATTATAAAAGTTCGATGTTCTGGTTTTTGACTTGTGCTTGTTTTTCTTGACCTTGAGCTTGGTTTCCCTTCAGACTTGTTAGTGGTGTATATTATTCTCTGTATATACTGTATGTATCACTATACATATTGTTCACTCTGTTTACCAGCAGTAGAGGTGCGGCTGTAATTTATTTTGTGTGTGGGATTTTTTTTTTTGTTTTGTGTATGTGTGAGTTAGATGTGCTCGACTGTATTTTTGTTGCTTATGTGTAAGGAAAGAAAGCTCCAAAAACATTAGACTCGTTTGTTTATTATTTTGTCCTTGGCCAGCTCTGAATATATAATATATGACATATTCTGGTTAGATGCTAAGAGCATTTCATTAGCTCTGTACATCTACCTTGCATAATGACAATAAAGTTGCATCTAATCTAATCTAATCTAATCTAAACAATAATATACAACTCTTTCTGTGATAAAACTTTTGTGTGCATGTCACAAGCTATTTATTTCGTTCAGTCTAACCCTGAACTAGGTCATAACAACAGAGATGCACTAGATAGATAGATAGATAGATAGATAGATAGATAGATAGATAGATAGATAGATAGATAGATAGATAGATGGATAGATGGATAGATGGATAGATGGATAGCATTTTACAGAGCTACAAAAAAGCTGCATTGATTATGAAATAAATATGCATACAATATAGGTTAAAAAAAAGCAGATATAAAATACAGCTGTATAGAAAATCACAGTAAATAACACAATTCAACATAAGCACAACAATATGTATATATTAATAGTATATTAATAATATTGTTGTTCTCTATCACATACATTGTCATACAGTGTTATCCCCAAAGCAAGGAACCGTTTCTTAAAATGTTTTTTTTTATTGCAGCAGAACAAAATAACAGCCAAAATGTAAATAGAAAAGCGCTTTGCTGTCCTTGTAGTATGATGACGAAGTGGAATACTGTATCTTATCCATGATGAAGAGCAGCTTGTTCAGTGACATTCTAGTCATTCTAGGATTTTGTCTGATGATTGTTTCTGTCAAAGGTTCTCAGAACATCTGGTTGAGACCGGAGACATATCTGTTAGAGATCAGACATGAAGCTTACATAAAGGCCATGTTCAATAAAAACCTAAAAAAAGTTTATGTTAAGACCATGCCCAGCTTTTAAATACGAATACGGATTTTGATATTTGGAGTAATCTAACACAATAGGATACACATCATGGCATTACTTTACACCGCCAGTCTGAACAGGGATATTTTGTCTCCATCCAATCTGGCAACCCACCTGGCAGACCACCTATGTGGTGTTGCAGATCTCTCTGCAGGTTTCAAAGCGTTGATTCACAGGTCGGAAACAGAGGCTTTGGGAAGTTGATATCCTGTATGCCATTATCTTTGGAACAGATGAAGAGGAAATGATCCTGTCCAACGGTGAACCACGCAAACATGCGTCGATGCGTACGGCAACTATGCTTTATAATGACGCACAGCAAAAGTCGTTTCCCTCTGCGCGCTTAATCATAAAACGCATGGCCCAATAGCATCAATAGGGGGCGGGATCTGTGGTGCTGGTCTTTCAGCACCGTGGACAGCGACGACTGCGGGAGCGAGACAGAGAGAGAGAGAGAGAGAGAGAGAGAGAGAGACTGAGACAGAGACAGAGACAGAGACAGAGAAAGAGAGGTCCTCTGTCTACTCTGCTCTTGTTTTGAGCGCACACTTCTTTTCAGGTTTTCACACCGTCACATCCTCAAAAGTTGGAGCACTTTGGTCGTTCAGCAAGTCCAGGGGTCTCTTTGCGGTGACTCTCCTCTTCCTCATCAACGTCTCCCAGGACGCCCGGACGGACCGAAAACGGTGCTCATTCTAGCCGAGCTTGATGAACATTCCTACAGCATCATATTTCATACATCTTCGAACTGGGTGGTGTGATGCAGTGGTCCTACACAACTAACATGAAGTTTGTGTGTGTCGCGTAGCTGCGCTCTAACGCGTATGCTAGCTCTTCAACCTTTTGGGGCGCTTTGGTTCTTCCCAGGATGTCCGTGTGTGACTTTCTGAATTGCACGTAAAGGCTTTATAAAGGCTGAGAGGAAAGCGGAGAGCTCGGCAGTCTCTCAGTTCTCTGAAGGAAGGAAGGAAGGAAGGAAGGAAGGAGGGCTTGTTGTGCTCTTGTACTACCAACAGCCTCCTCTATGCCGCTTTAATCGTCTCTGCGGTAGAATTGAGTGCACCGAGAAGAACTGAAGAAGGAGAAGTAGAATAAAAAGAGGAAGGAGAGGAAGAGAAAGAAGAATAAGAAAAGGAGGCAAAAACAAACAAACCAACAAACAAAAAAGAAGAAACCATGAAGAAGTTCAGGAAGGTGCTGGATGGTCTGACCACGTCGTCCCCGGCCAGCGCAGGAGGCTCTCCGTCGTGCGGAAGCGCTGCTGGAACTCCCACTGCAGCAGCGACTCCGCGCGAGCTGGACATACAGGAGACCCTCATGGGGGAGCACTTCCACATCTGTAAGGTGGGTGCGTGGCAATCTTCGCTCCTAACAACTTCGCCTGAAAGCGAGCAAGCAGCAGGAAATGTTAGCGCATCGCACACTAGTACACCAGCAGAGCTTACTGCACCAGGGGGTGGCGTGCTGGGCTACTGATTACTACAGGGATATGCGAATAGATTTCCAATCCACAACCAGTGTGTGTGAGAGAGAGAGTGAGTGTGTGCATCTCACAAAACCAAATCAAAAACACAAGTTCACTAGAGAAGACTTTTTGCAGATTCTTGGATGGCACGGAGAGTAGGGGGCGTGGTCTTAAATGATATTGTTATCAGGGGGCGTGGTCATGTCTAGGCGATGATTGCAAGTAAGCCGTAGGTAAAAAGTATTCGTGCGTGCGTGCGTGCGCGTGTGTGCGCGTGTGTGTGTGTGTGTGCAAGCACCGAATACTTGCGCAAAGTTTACTTTGACATGAGATTCCTAGGGCTAAACGAGCAAACACACACACACACACACACACACACACACACACACACACGTAAACGCATGCTTACGCACAAATGTTATACATGGACGCGTTCTCTTTTACAAAATAAATCTAATATCTTCTCACTACGTGGCGCATCATAAGATTTAAAGCGGCCTCTTGTTGGCATTTTATTTATTTCACTGACTGCAATGCTGCGGTTCTGCTTTTCATCAGGCAGATTTACAGGCTTGTGTTTGCGACCTCACACCCCTCCAGCTCGCTGCCAAACCGCAATATGGCATATAAGCAGGGATGTTGTACTGTCCTAAATATAGCTGGACTCTCATTCTGACATTTTGACACTAGTCATGGGTCTCTTATTTGGTTCTGTCCACAATATGGTCCAGATCAGCACACCATGACAGGTTACAATACATGCAGTGGTTATGTTCTCTGTGTGCTATTGTTCCTATGTGGCTGTAGTGTCCAAGTAATTTAAAAATAGCCTAAAGCTTTCTGTCTGTACTAAAGTCAGAACCATGCAGTAATCTTTGGGCTGGTGTCTTTTTTTCTTCCATGGATCTATTTTTAGCATTCATTGCGGCTGGATTTTAATCCAGTGTTGCCAGGTTGGATAACCTCCAATCTCGATTTGTACTATTTTTAACACAATTGAATAATGGACCTCATTTTGATAATCTACAGTAGCTAGAATCGGACAGATTCGGAACTGTTTTCATTTACATCCAAGCTGGAAATCCTCTTTATAGCTGACTGTAGGAATTGTGCTCAGTTCAGAGAGAGTAATTTCCAAATTTAGAAGAATCATTCTTTGTAATGGACTTCAGTGTGGACGTGGTGTAATAACGAGTGGGTTCATAGAAAGGGGAATGGTGTTAGGGCAAGCCCAAGGCAGTGCTGGTTATTTCCATTCTAGATGATGTAGCACAGAAAATGCTGGAAGGTCCAAGTCAGTGTTGGGAAGTTTATTGGGAATTAATTTCTTGCCATTCACATGCACAGTAAAGCTAAGCACTTGTTTGAGCGTCATACTTCTATTCTTTTAGCATGACATTCAAATATTTTGGCAATTATTTTGTGTAGAATTTATGCAGCAGTTGCTTCAAACACTATATCTGAGTCCTGCATTAGGATATAATATAGTAGTGCTGTACAGAATTTATTTTCAGAACATTTTCAAGGTAGTAAAGAAAACCCCCGGCAAATAAATATAGGTCAAAAATTCTCACTATATTCCCTCAGGAGTCCCATAAACTGAAGGTGGAGTAGGAACATGTTAGTACTTGACAAAGGGTCTGGTCTCTGAGGCATAGAAAATGTGATGAATAGAAAAGCCTGCCTTTGCATGAGTGTGGCTGTTTTCAATGCTATTGTTACAAGTCTTGTTCCCACTGTGTGCAGTGCTGTAACTGCCTTCTCATTCCTCTCCACGGTGTGTGAAATTTGAATCGGAGTACTGCGCTGCACACAGAATTCTGCACGTGACAGCTGCGAGTTTGCGCTATTGCAGGCGAGATCATTGGGGCTGCAGAGTTTCTACTTACCTCTACACCAAACACAGCAGGATATAAAGGTTTTATTAACGGTTTCTGAGTCCTTCATGATTGACGCTGCAAACTAAAAGTGTATCATCACCCATGTTCTTTTCATTCATTATTGTTTTAAGATTTACAAAATACTGTATAAAGAATGTAAATATTGATGTAACACTGGACTGCAATCTTCAACTAATTTAGATATTTCTTCAATCATTGAGTGATTAAGTTTGCAGGCAGATGATCACATCCGTATGTAGTTCCTCCCTATATTATTAGAACAAAGTTGAAAGTGTCAGTTGAAAAGACCCGAATCTGTTCAACAATGATTGGTGCACAAAAGCAGCTCAATTAAGATATGGGTTGCATTGTTTGGAGTGGAAGATCTTGAGTGTCCTGCTGTAGAGCTCTGACCTCAACCCCGTTGAACACTGTAGGGAAGAACCAAAACACAGACTGTGTGCCTGGGCTCCTCACCCCAAATTAGTACCTGACCTCACTCTTGTAGCTAAATGAACAAAAATCCCCACACGCAAACTCTCAAATCTAGTGGAAAGCTTATTATCACAGCATATTCAACAAACAAATATAAGAAACACATAAAAAATGCATATTTAAAAAATGTAAAATATTGGACAGTGGAAAATTATTTTGAATAGATGAGTCCAAATGTGACACTTTTGGCTCTAATAGAAGAACTTGTTTAAGACAGAGAACAAGATTGAAGATGTTTGCAGACTGCCTCACTCCCACAATCAAACATGGAGGTGGAAGTTTAATAGGTTGGGATCATTTTAAAGACTTATGAAAGGAATAAGAAAACCAACATGGCTACCATTCCATTCTTCAACACCATGCAGTTTTATCTGGACCGCATCTGATTGGAACCGACTTCACCATACAAAAAGACAATGACACAAAGCATACATCCGAACTCTGTAAGTGTTATTTAGAGAGCAAACAGTAGGCTGGAGTGTTATCTATCATAGTCATGGTCTGCCCAATCACCGCACCTAAATCATATTGAACTGCTCTGGGATGAACTGGATCACAGGGTCAGAAATAAATATCCAATTAGTAAAGAACACCTTTGGCAAGTTTTAAAAGAGGCATAGCAAAGTTTTCATTTGAATGTTTGGAGAAATTAACTGTCCTGATGCCAAGAGTGTGTAAAGCTGTTATTCATGCTACAGGATAGTTTTTCAATAAAATTAATGTTTATCATCTGTACTTTATATATTTGTTCGGTCAAAGTATATCATACAGTTAAATTGCATTGTTTGTTGCATATAAACAAAAGAAATATACATGTGTCTCTCAAAAAACATTTCAGGAGAGACCATGAGACAAAAGAAAATAAGAAATCTATTAATGAATTGTTAATTTCAGGAGGACAATGAGAAGGAAATGGTAGATCAGAACAATGTGCTTCCTGAAAATGGAAGATATAACTCATTTTTTAAAATAAACTCATTGTGCAATGATGTTATCATCTTGTTGTGTCTGTAAAGTAAACACAAAAAGCTGCCATTCGTAGCTGTCTAATATGCAAGTTTGATCATAGCGTGCTGTTTTATTGAAGAGGATCTAACAGCACGACGGTCAAAAAGTCATCATTAATGTAATAAAAAATACAACTGAAATGTTATAATTTACATGTATGTATTTGTAGGAATATTATAAAAAAAGCTTTTTGATAAAACTGACAAAACAAATGTCACCCCGTCTCATTACAGTAAGTTAAGTGTTGAACTAAAGACTAGTTGTCGGACAGTGCTGTACAATGTACAGTATATTCATTGCTCTATTAGAACTTGATTTAGTGTCTCTGTGATCTTGTATTGTGAAGCAGGCTAGCTCAGAAGTAAAACCAGGATTGGAAATTTATTCATTTTGGGTCAAACTTGGCAAAACTCACTGTTGATTTTTTACTAAACATGAGGTAATGTCAACCCAGTCAGCTGACCTTTTCATGGTTGTATTTTTGCTCTTGTTAAAGGTTGTGGTAGTCCTCCATATTTACAGTCAATCCTTTAAACAAACCGATTAAGTACTTTATAAATAAATGTCAAATCATTTGAAAACAATTCATTATGGACTAATCAAAGGACAAGATTCTGCAAGTTTCTCATGTTGTCCCAGTGGGACAATGGAGGCCATCAGTGGTTATGATCGCATCCCTCAGCGATGGGCTCTGACAAGCCGTCCTGTCATATGCTGTCATGTTTCATAAGCTCCAGAATATGGAGACATCTCTTTCTCTCTTGTCTTTTGTCCGCCACTCATCTACTATGACTGATTAATATGTGTTCCTTTAGCAAACTGCTCCTTAAGCGAGCAACTAAACAATGCTGAGTCTCATTTGCGGCGTCATTTAGTCCGACGGGGAAAAGATGTATTTAACAGATGTCGGTCATTAAGCAAGCATTTCTGTCTATAATATAATGTCGACTTAAGTGAATGTAGTGTGTATGAGGACTTCTTTTTGGCTTGTCATCTACTGACTATGCATACACTATATGGACAACAGTTTGTGAACACCTTATCATCAGATTCATATGTGAACCTACTGTTCTACATCTCCACCTAATGATCCTACTCTCCACCTATCATTCTACCTCTCCACCTAATGATCCTACTCTCCACCTAATGACCATACTCCCCACCTATTCTCCACCCAATGATCCTATTCTACCTTTACTGTTCTAACTCTTCACCTAATGATTCAATGCTTCATCTAGCATTCTACCTATCTACCCAACAATCCTTCTCTCCATCTAATGTCCTACTGATTTAATGCTCTAGCTAATGTTTCTATTCTTCCACCCACTGTTCTACCTCTCCACCCACTGGTACTACTTCCACTAACTATTCTACATCTCCATCTCCTGTTTTACCTCTCCCATTCCACATTTGCTGTTATAATAACCTCAACTCTTCTGTGAAGATGTTCCACAAAATTTGAATGTGCTTGTGGAGATTTATGCTCATTCAGCCACAAAGATGTTTGAAAGTCAGGTACTGATGTAGGTGAAGTGAGAAGGGTTAGAGTGCAGTCAGTTCTTCAAGTTATCCCAAAGGTGTCCAATAGTGATGAGGTCAGGGCTCTATAGCAGGCCACTTAAGATTTTCCACTCCAACCCATGTAAACCATATCTTCATGGAGCTGGCTTTGTGCACAGGGGCATTATCATGCTGGAACAGGTTTGGGTCTCGTACTTCAATAAATTGAATTCTACCACATCCAAAGACATCCTATACAATTGCATGCCTCCAACTTTGAGTTTATGGAAGTACCACATATAGCTGGAAAAGACAGTTCATATATTGTATCAATAATCAGTATATCCTGCTACAGCAATCAAGAAGAATCTATTACCTCATTAGACAGATCCAATTTGATTTGTCTTGATTTATCTTACAATATTTTATAGTATATGTATATGTATATGTATATGTATATGTACATGTACATGTATATGTATATGTGACTTTATGTATATGTCCTTCCTGAAGCTGTTGGCTGTATTCAAACCCAATAGAAAATATAGAATTGTGTACAGAAGATTGAACCCTGTAGCTGTAATGGTCTTGTTTCACATGAGTCATTAATGGATAAACAAGCACACCGTGTAATCAGGTGCCTCGAGCTCCTTCCTAATATTTCAGCTGGATAAATTTTGCCATGCTACACACTTTTCCCTATATCCACTATAGTCTGTCCTTTTGCTTGGCACAGAATTGCACTGAACATTAAATCCGTTGAATGACTAATAAAGTGGCTGAACATTGTGGCACACATAAGAGCCAGCCATTATTTCCAACACCTTAGGTTATATTTATTTCCCCGACTTTTCTACTGGGAATTGCAGCTCCGGGTGCGACTTTAATGTATTTTCTCTGTTGGATGTTTTTAATTACGGTCATTTCACAATTATGCGAATAAGTTTTTTTTAAGCACATGCCCAGTTGGATGCGATGGTATTACAGGGACAATCGTGTTGGAGTCTCACCATTCTAAGATCTGAGGTTTGATGTTCTTGCTATGTTCTTGTAGTTGTTTTTTTACTTAGTTTTTGTCGCACCTCCTAAACATATTGCAATTGCTAGTAATATTTTGAGGTGTCAATATTATAAATTGTTTGGTGTGGTTGTGTAACATCACACAATTGCTACCTCATAGCTCTTTTCTTTCAAAAAGTATTGAGCATTGGCCAACTTAATGCTCTTATTTATCCATTTTAGGATATTATAGACTTACTTACATTAGACATATTATAAGTCTAAGTTCTTTTCTGCAAGCTCAATCAGACTTCAAGGTCATGCTATAACATGGCACTGTGACACAGCTCTATGTGTTTTGTATTAAAATTGTTTTTATGTTATGAATACTCCAGACTTTTGATTATACACAGATGTTTATCCTTATATTAAAGTCATTGTGTGTTTTGTGTTACTTGTTCTGACCCGAAGTTGGTCCTCTTTGATGAGCCACTTATTAACCCCTGCATGTTGGTAACATTGCTGATGCATAACAGACTCTTCACTACACACTTAAACATGCGATTATACACACACACAGACACAGACACACACACAGACATGTCTTCAAAACAATATTTTTACTTACTAAATGTGGACAGTAGGGATCAGTGGGTGGAGAAAATTATCAATATGTGGAGAGATAGAACATAGGTGGAGAGGTAGAACAGTGGGTGAAGAGTAGGATCATTAGGTGGAGAGGTAGAACTGTGGGTGGAGAGTAGGATCATTAGGTGAAGAGTTAACACAGTAGGTGGAAAGTAGGATCATTAGGTGAAGAGGTAGAACAGTGGGTGGAGAGTAGGATCATTAGGTGAAGAGGTAGAACAGTGGGTGGAGAGTAGGATCATTAGGTGAAGAGGTAGAACAGTGGGTGGAGTGTGGGATCATTAGGTGAAGAGGTAGGACAGTGGGTGGAGAGTAGGATCATTAGGTGAAGAGGTAGAACAGTAGGTGGAAAGTAGGATCATTAGGTGAAGAGGTAGGACAGTAGGTGGAGAGTAGGATCATTAGGTGGAGAGGTAGAACAGTGGGTGGAGTGTAGGATCATTAGGTGAAGAGGTAGAACAGTGGGTGGAGAGTAGGATCATTAGGTGAAGAGGTAAAACAGTAGGTGGAGAGTAGGATCATTAGGTGAAGAGGTAGGACAGTGGGTGGAGTGTAGGATCATTAGGTGAAGAGGTAGAACAGTAGGTGGAAAGTAGGATCATTAGGTGAAGAGGTAGGACAGTAGGTGGAGAGTAGGATCATTAGGTGAAGAGGTAGAACAGTGGGTGGAGAGTAGGATCATTTAGTGGAGAGGTAGAACAGTGGGTGGAGAGTAGGATCATTAGGTGGAGAGGTAGAACAGTGGGTGGAGTGTAGGATCATTAGGTGAAGAGGTAGGACAGTGGGTGGAGAGTAGGATCATTAGGTGAAGAGGTAAAACAGTAGGTGGAGAGTAGGATCATTAGGTGAAGAGGTAGGACAGTGGGTGGAGAGTAGGATCATTAGGTGGAGAGGTAGGACAATGGGTGGAGAGTAGGATCATTAGGTGAAGAGGTAGAACAGTGGGTGTATAGTAGGATCATTAGGTGGAGAAGTAGAACAGTGGGTGGAGAGAAGGATCATTAGGTGCAGAGGTAGGACAGTAGGTGGAGAGTAGGATCATTAGGTGAAGAGGTAGAACAGTGGATGTATAGTAGGATCATTAGGTGGAGAGGTAGAACAGTAGGTGGAAAGTAGGATCATTATGTGGAGAGGTAGGACAGTAGGTGGAGAGTAGGATCATCAGGTGGAGAGGTAGAACAGAGGGTGGAGAGTAGGATCATTGGGTGAAGAGGTAGAACAGTGGGTGGAGAGTAGGATCATTAGGTGGAGAACAGTGGGTGTTTTATTACAGCAAGTCTGATTAATAGTGTCTTGTATAGTTTAAATATGCAAAGAAATAGACATGCTCATATACCACTTTGTGGGAGATATGAAGTTGTGATGTGGGTCGTTGTCCTGTGACACTACCTTTTTGAAGTAGGCTGATGGCCAATGTGTGGGTCCAGTAAAGCAATGGTACACTTACTGACCCACTAGAATTCTTTCATTTTCACCAGGTCTTCATTGAATTTAATTGACTTTTATAGAACCGAGTAGTATTAAACCAGATATAATCTGGATTACATAACCCTAAAACAAAATCAATTGCAATTAGAGCATATATTATGTGATTGCATTAGTGATATGTAATTTACTGAATGTGACCAGAAATTATTGTCGCTGCAAGTGCAGTCAGCGTTCAAATTCATCCCAAAGTTTCAAAAGGTTTGAGGTCAAAACTCTATAGCAGGCTACTTAAGACCTTTCACTCCATAATATGTAAACAAATGTTCATGGAGCTGACTTTGTGCACAGGGGAATTATCATACTGGAACAGGTTTGGGTATTCTTGTTCAGGTGAAGGAATAAATGTAATGTCAGGTGTCCCAATATTTTTGCTCCTATAGTATATGATGCTTAAATGAGTATAATCTCACTCTAATCCTGTATATTAATTAGGAGATACAGGAGATACTACTCTAACTGGATTATTTTGATTTCGCATATTTACCCATTAAAACAAATACATATTTATATTAATGCAATCAGTCAGTGTAATCAGTGTGTATGCACATTATTATATTCACACTGTATTATGCTCACTACCACACTCCATTCCTTACACACACACATACTAGCTGTGATGCCTGTCAGCTTTTATAAGACCTGTCATTTTTGTGCAAGTTAGAATATCGACATTGGCGCTGAGGCCTACAAATCTACCCACTTGTGCTCATTTACAGCAGATCGACTTCTTTTTTTGTTTTATATAGCACTGGTAAAGATGCTGGAGTGGATACAGTGCTAAAAAAAACATGCTCTACATGAAAAGAAGGAGAGAACGGGAATGTCTGCTGCTCCAGTAAAGAAAGAACAATGTTTACTATTCTAATGATTAAACAGAATGAACAGGTAGTTTTTTTGGTATGTTTAGGAAAAGGTGTGTATGTGTGTGATAGAGAGAGAGAGAGAGAGAGAGAGAGAGAGAGAGAGAGAGAGAGAGAGAGCGTGTGAGAAAGAGAAAGACAGAGCGAGAGAATGAGTTGTGGGATCTATTTTTAGATCATGGAGACTAGACTCACCCTCCCTTCGAATCCAGGAAAGCGGGTGAATGAGAATGAGAGAAGCAGTCCTCTGTGTCTGAGGTTGATGAAGAAAATGTTTTCATAGTGATGTGTGTGTATCAGACTGTAATGACTTGAAATGTAATCAGAAAGAGCGAGAGAATGTGTGTTCCAGAGACAGATGTTGTCTGTTTTAATGTATTTCTGTACGCACGCTAGCACATACTAAGACAGACAAACATTTGTGTGAAATATATATGAGAGCTTTAGAGATTGGGGCCAGTGGATGTATTTTTCATCTTCTCTGCACCCTATGTATATTTAATAACAAGTGACTCGGGTGCAAGCCGGCATGTGGCCTGTTAGAGGGGTCGACTCCTCCTCTGTGGGTGGGTGGAGATCCCGGTGCCTCTGCATCTTCTTCCTGCCTTAGGCACTCACACCCTGCTGGGGCAGACAGGAGGTCAGTACCCCCGAGTGTCAAACGCTCCGGTCCGGTCTCTGATTAAAAGAGCTCACAACACCTGCTCTTACCAGAGCAGCGGGAGAGGTATGTGTGTGTATGTGTGCACGTCAGTGTGTTTAGCTCATTAAGTGCAGGGTGATAAACGACTTCTGCCAATCAACTCCAAGATCAAGGTGAAAGGCACATGCAGTGATGCTCCATTCCTGTTGAGATATGGATTCTTTAAAGACTCGCACAAAATGTCCATTTTGACATTTGCTTTCATTTGGGGAACCAGGAAGATTTGGCATTGCTTTAAATGTTGACATTCATATGGCCTTTTATAAAAGAAAGATCAAATATGAGTATGGAAAAGGGAATTGATATCCAGTGATCACATGTATTTGTGTTTCACACCTATTGTATAATTATAAGCATTTGCAAGTGCATGCAAGTACAGATTTTTCAGTAGAAGATGTGCCAAATAAAAGCATACCAGCGTTTTCCACATTACCTCAGATACATTGGGACTAGTGCTTTGAATGTGTTTCAAGGAGAGAAACACAAATTCAATTAACAACCTCATCATCCTATTTTCTCCTTTTCTAAACAAGCACACTCAGAGAGAGAGAGAGAGAGAGAGAGAGAGAGAGGTAAGCCAGAAATCTGGAGCTATCAGTAATGATCTGTCCCTTTAGAGCTCTCCAGGATTCAGCTCTGTTCCAGCCTCCCAAAATATCATTAACATTCCCATTATCCCAATAATCAGAGCAAAAAAGGTAAAGAGAGAGAGAGAGAGAGGGAATGACTGATCATGGATTAGTCGCCAGTTCTAGAAGGTGTTATGAAATTCCAATTGAGGTAAATAAAACATACATTGGCGTATAGCTGGCCTCTGACAGGGAAATGCAGCATATCTATTCATGTCAGAATTATGATATCTGTCTAATGTGTGTGTGTGTGTGTGTGTGTGTGTGTGTGTGTGTGTGTGTGTGTGTGAGAGAGAGAGAGAGAGAGAGAGAGAGACAGAGAGAGAGAGATAGTGAGTGAGAGATATTGAGATGAAGTTAAGAATCATGCAGACAGATGGGATGGATAAGTAATGGTGAGAAGACTAAATTAGAAAAACTGGATAGTGACAAAGAAAACATAAAGAGCAGACAAATAGAATGATGATGTAGAAAGAAAAGGAGGAGCCATAAATGGAGAGTAGAAACTGAAGGTAGAGCAGAAGGTAGATAAGGAGAAGTATCAGTAGGTTAACAGTAGGTAGATAGGTATAATAATAGATGGAGGGAAAGATAAAACATTAATTTATTTATTTAATAAAGTAGGTAGAATGATAGTGAGGTAGTTATGGTAATGGGATACAACACTAGGTGTTGGGGTAGAACGGTAGGTGGAGATTAAGAGGTAGAGTAATAGATGAAGGTACAAAGGTAGAACAGTGTGTGGAGATAGAGAGGTTGCAGGGTACTACAGTAGGTACAGATGGAAAAGTAGAACAGTAGATTGGAATGAAGTGGAAGAACAGTATGTGAAGAACTGTAGATAGAGTAGAACAGTAGGTGGAGAAGGAAAGATAGAACACTAGGTGGAGAGGTAGAACAATGGGTGAAAAGGTAAAACACTTGATGGAGATAGGATGGTGGAACAGTGTGGAGAGGTAAAACAATAGGTGGAGATGGAGATGGAGATGAAGAGATGGAACAATAGGTGAAGATGGAGAGGTGGAACTGATGGATGGAAATGAAAAATCATAACATTAGGTAAAAGGTAGAACAGTGGATGAAAAGGTAGAACAGTAAATGGAGATGGACATGTAAAACAGTAGGTGGGAATGGAGAGGAAGAATAGTAGGTAAAGAGGTAGAACAGTGGATGGAGATGGAGAGGTAGAACAGTAGGTGGAGAGGTAGAACAGTAGATGGAGATAGAGAGGTAGAACAATAAGTGGAGATGGATAGGTAAAACAGTAGATGGAGATAGAGAGGTAGAATAATAAGTGGAGATGGAGAGGTAGAACATTAGATGGAGATGGAGAGGTATGACAATAGGTAGATATGGAGAGGTAGAAGGAGTAGATGGAGATAGAGAGGTAGAACAGTGGATGGAGATGGAGATGGAACAGTAGGTGGAAATGGAGAGATTGAACAGTAGATTAAGATGGAGCAGTAAAACAGCAACTGTGATTAATAGTAAGAAGACAGACACACACACACAGAAGGAATGAGACATGACACACCCATGCAGGCATGCTAAAGGAAATTCTAGCAACCCTTGAATGAAGTATCGTGTGTCTGCTCCTGGTCATGTAGCCTCTCCCTTGGTTATAAATTGACCACATTTGTTATTGGTTCATTCATTCATTCATTCATTCATTCATTCATTTACCAATCATCTAACACTTCATTTTCTGTCACCCACACCCTTTCTCCAGCCTTATTCTGACCTATGAATTATTGATGATTGAATCTCCATAATGCAATCAGATAACACACACACACACACACACACACACACACACACACACACACACACACACACACACACACACACACACACACACACACACACACACACACACCCCTACTAGTTTAGGAAGCAGTGCATACTCTTGCTGATCCATTGTCATCACTATGTTTCTCTTCATAAACAAAACACTACATCAGCTAAATAATCCAGTCTTTTGTTAAGCTCTTTTGACAATGTCACAATTTGCGTCACTGGACAAGTCCCATGTGGGAAGGATTTTCAATACCATCTGTAGCAGATTGCTCCCACCCCCCGGAATTTCAGAGAGTCATAGGCTGGAGGAATGTAGCACCAGCAATGATAGAATAATAGCACTACTTTACATTTTAACACTTTGTGTTACAGACAGCTCCTTCAGATTTCAGCACCTTGTGTTCCAGACAGCTCCTTTAGATTTCAACACTGTGTGGTACAATGAGCTACTTTAGATTTCAGCACTGTGTTATGGACTGCAATTTTAGATTTCAGCACTCTGTCAAGTAGAATCAAATCAATTCAAATAGGATTTATTGTCATTGTTCCAACCATATACATTGCAGTACACAGTGAAATGAAACAGCATTTAACCAGGACCAGAGGTGGAACAGTTACAGACAACTTCTATAGATTTCAGCACTGTGTTTCACACTGCTGGTTTAGAGATCAGAACTCTGTTTTAGACCTCTGTTTTAGATTTAAGCACTCAGAGTTTTGGACAGCTCCTTTAGATGTCAACACTGTAATGAGAAGGGTTCTTTAGATTTCAGCACTGTGTGTAATGGACAGTTCCTTTAGATTTCAGCACTGTGTGTTATGGACAGCTTCTTGAGATTTCAGCACTGTGTGCTATGGACAGCTCTTTTAAAGTTTAACACTGTGTTAGTAAAGGTTCCTGCAGTCACATTCCAGCACTCTGTATTACAGACTTTTCGATTGCGACATTCTGTGTATTGACTGCTCCTTCAGATTTCAGAACTCTGTAATAGACAGCTTCTTCAGATTTCAACACTCTATGTTATGGACAGCTCTTTTAGATTTTAACACTTTTAGAAACAGCTTTTTAGGATTTTAACATTCTGGATTATAATGTTCCTGAAGAGATCAGCATACTGTTACTTCAAAATTTGTCACTCTGTATTTTAGACTGCTCCTTAAGATTTCAGCACTGTGTAATGGACAGCTTCTTTAGATTTAAGCACTCTGTGTTATAGTCAGGGTTTTATAGTTTCCAGAACTCTGTATTAGAAACAGCTCCCTTATATTTCAGCAGTCTGTGTTAGAGAAGGTTCCTGAAGATTTTAGAAATCTGTGTTATGAGAAGCTCCTTTATCACTCTGTTTTAGCAGCTTTTTAAGGATTGTTTCTATTAAATTCCTTTGGACCTCTGCACTGTTGCTGTAATCAACTAAGATATCTTAATTTAATATTAATGTGTGTGTGTGCACACAACTTATACATTCTTTTCTTTTAAATAACATTTTTATTTAGCTTGCACATCAATATAGATCACTCATCAATGCAGTCGATATAAGACTTCTTAAGTTAATTAGTTTGTGTATTCTTTGTTATATATCCACTGTGTTTTTACATAAAAAAAAATCTAAAGTCATCATTTTAAAGTCTATCCAAATGCCAGGGAAAGTTTTCAAAATGTCTTCACTTTGTATTCAAAATTGCTTCTAAGCATTATGGACAGCTCTTATATACAGGCCTATAACAGCTTGGCAGGCCCTCTGTTAATCCTGCCTCTAAACTATTTATGTATTCATTCAGTCCAAGTGAGCAGTGCTAATTTGTCCACATTTTTGAGGTGATGAATTAGCTTTAGATCTTGTGCTGTGCATTTTATGCATTTCCTGCTTTCAAAAATGTTGACAGTTTTTAAAGGATTAATTCTCGAAACAGGTCATATGCGAGTGCCAAATGTGAAGTATTCTCAATTTAGCCAGACTAATAGAGCATATGAGAGAAATTGTTTATTGTTGCCATTTGGGAAAATGTTCATTTGAATTAGAATGCTGAGTGCACCCTTAGGCCTCGTCACCCTACATTAGTACCTGGCTTTACTAACACCCTTGGCTGAATGAGCACAAATGTCCAGAAGCACACTCAAAAATCTGGTTAAGGTTATTATAACTGTAAAAGGAGACTAGATGTGGAATGGCAT